>NC_009177.1:2053615-2081115 GCF_000149385.1 Cryptococcus deneoformans B-3501A
AAGCATGTCTCTCCACCTTTTCGTCCCACACCGACTATGTTAGATCATCAATTTTCTCCCCTTCCGACCCTTCCCTGATACTCTCTGCATCTTATGATTCCACTATTCGGCTACACGACGTCCGACTGCCAGAAGACGAGGCTAATGTCATTACTATGCGACATGGTGGTGCTCCCGTGGAGGATATCTTGGCGTTCCCCAGTGGAGGTGTGGCTGTCAGCGTCGGTGGACCTATATTGAGAGTTTGGGATCTTGCAATGGCAGGCAAGTGCGTGCGAGCATTGTCCAATCACCAAAAGACCGTTACCTCAGTTGCCTTTGATGGTACAAAGGGACGAGTCTTGACCGGCGGTCTCGACAACATGGTCAAGGTCTACGACGTTGAAGACTGGAAGGTTGTTCACACCATGCGTTACCCCGCACCCGTCTTATCTCTCGCGGTTTCCCCTGATGACACCCACATCGCAGCTGGTATGACTGACGGTACCCTTTCCGTTCGTCGGCGAGATCCCAAAGCTTCTGAGCTCGGCGCGTCTTCAGCGCAGGAAACAGCTATCAAGGGTGGCGCATATGAATACTTTGCAGATATGGAGGCGATCTTCGGGACAGGGCACATCAAGGCTAAGGGGAAAGATTTAGGACCTGTGGTTGGGCCGGCAGACGAATTTAGGGTGGAGACAAGACGGCAAAAGAGGCTGAGGGACTTTGACAAATATTTGAAATCATTCAAATACTCTGCCGCTCTTGACGCAGGATTACACAAGAATGTCAAGCCCACCACTACATTCGCTTTGATCCAGGAGTTGGTTCACCGTGATGCTCTTCGGATAGCCCTTTCCGGGCGAGACGATGTTACACTTGAACCTATTCTCAACTTTTTGGCCAAGAACGTCACAGACCCTCGATTCGGTGAGATGGCGGCGCAGGTCGTCGGTGTCATCATTGGTGAGTCTTTCAACTTTCCTTTCGTTTTGCTATACCTTTTCCGACATTGTTAACCATCTAACTCGTAGATATCTACACACCAATCCTCGGCCAATCGCCTATTCTCGATGAAATGCTCGGCAAGATTCAGACACGGGTTGAGAGGGAGTTGAGTTTCCAGAGAGAGTTGATGAAGTTAAGAGGGGCACTGGATATGACATTGTCACAGGCCGCTTTAGGGAGAGTCGAGGCTTAGGGGGGGACATGGAGCATGAGGATAAGGGTTATAGCAGATGTGCATGCACATGTAATCTTGGTGTAACATGGCGAAGATATGGACCTCCATCGGTTGTCATTATTAGCTGCTCGTTTCCATGGGTCCCCCATTACTGCATAACCTAACAGCACACCAAGTCATACGACGAGCACGCATGATGGAAGGCCGATAAGCCTATATCTGTTGGAGAGAAGCACTTACTGTCCGGTTACAATATTTTGCTATGTAGCGTAGCTGTGTGCATGCTGTCCATTCATCAATGAAGACCAGACAATCAAATTTGTCAGCATAAAGCCACAAAGGTTTTTCGTACCACCAAGCCTTATGGATGTCTTGTTCTAAATACAGCTACAAGAGTACTCCCAGAGTCAAAAAGTGCGAGCTTACATCATTTTAGTGCCAGATTATTATAGTAGCATTCCTACCCAGTCCATGCACATTACTTATATGGGTAAGAATCTATTACTACCGACTATTAACAATAAGAGAAGAAAATAGGGGAAAGAATTTCTTACCGATGCACAACAACAACGAACTCAGCGCTGAACAATAAAGCTACTAGCTTCTGGCGATGGCCTCGAATATGACCCAATAATCGCTCTTCTTGTCCTGCCCTTTTTTGTACTGCGTGTAAGCCAAAAACCACGCTTCGAGAATACACTTGCATAGCTTTGATACTGCCTTACAAATCACTAGGCGCGACCGAAAGACGAGTAGATTGTATATGCCGGATAAGTCTATGCTATTGTCGCGTACGAGTGGATAAATATAGCTCTCCTTCCAAACTTCATTCAACGAACGCGTCAATAGTACCACGTACTGATAAACAAACATACAACAATAATCTGATTTGAGACCTGGATTGAGCCTCGGCTTTTTTTTTTGTTCTTTACGCGTTGAATAGTCACCGTCTCTGTTAGTGGTATTTATAGCGTTGGCTGTTAGAACCAGTGGTTGCGGAAGGCCTAGGCAAAAGGTGAATCATTGAAGAAGAAAGAAGATCAAGAAGTTGTGGACAAGCGAAGGCAACTGAACGGTTATGTGGTGGACCGCTGTTGTTGCTGCTAGTGTCTAGATAAACACCTTGTCTCTTTTTGTTCTCACAGCCAAGCTTGAAAAAATAAAAAGACTTGGACCGATGAAAGATTTGTTATGACGCAGACATTTTGGAATACAGCAGCAATGACGACAAGCGAGACTGTAATAGAGCGGATTAGGCATGTGCACGATGAAAGGGGAAATTACATAGCGGTTAGCATACGAGAAATGCACTACGAACTTATAGTGAGGCACTACGAACCCGGACAGGTAAGAAGGATTTGATTCCGCCCGCGTAACGTCGCCGCTAGGTGGTCGGGTCGGAAGGATGGAGGAGGGTGAGAGCGGTGCGCTGTGCTCCCAAAATGGTCACATACATAATATGGCAAATGACAGAGGGAAGGATGTCGTCGCACATTTTTGTTTCCGCCAACGGCGTTTTCTCTACCCGCCAGCTCCATGCACTCGTCATAGAGTAAACAATTCTCAGTTAATGAAGAGGCATTCAGATGCTCCTCATCATCTCTTGCCACTCTCCCCTCAAACACATATACGTACGCAGAAAACTCAAAAACGCGTCGCGTACAGGCCTGTCACATGCCACAGCAGCCAATGGGAGAATGGGAAGCACTCGACCTATTTACCTTGAATATGAAACGCGACGATCTGCGCACATGACGCGTCTGGATTCCTATTAACGGCCCTAGCGGGTGACCCTTAAATAGACCCTGGCTGCGTCTTGGAATTGCCACGAATAGACACCCATGCCTCGGCACCGCCTCGTTTTGAATGAACGTAAAGAAAGTCTTCTTCCCGGTGACTCCATCGACAACGCTTCACCGCATCCATCGTCATCCTTTTCTTTCCGTCTTTTCTTTCCTCTCTTCCTTCTTCTCACACCTTCAAATTCACACTCTACACTCTTTACCTATTTCTTATTTCCACTCATCTCGGCTAGCTACCTAGTTTTCCCCACTTCTCCTTTCACGACCTACCCGTAAGTGACCATTTCCTTGCCCTCTCCAACGCGTCGTAGCACCTTTGTTCTCTGTGTCACTCGCCGTGTCGCGAGGAAAAACCATCTTGTATCAGCACATTGTATACAGAAAGCTGACATTACCTATTCGTTGATCTTTTATGTCTGCCTTTTCATGCGTTTTGAAAAATCTGCAGAAAGTGAGTGGAAAAAGACAAGACTACAGCATACCTTGGTCGAATACGCTAACGGTTTTTTTTCTAGACAACCAATTCATAATGATCTCCAAGGTTGCACTCGGCGCTGCTGCCGCCCTCATGGCCGGTGTCGTACGTTTTTAGCGCTTCGAGGAAAGAAACAGGGGCATCAGTTGCTGATATCCTTGCGCACAGGCCAACGTCAACGCTCAGGTCACCGCCACCGGTACCATGGGTCCCACCAACCCCTCTGAGCCTACTCTCGGTACTGCCATCAACCAGACCTCTTACGCTCGATTGCTCTCTCTTAATGCCATTGACGATTTGTATGTCATGCTGCAGGACACTTTGAAAGGAAAATGGCAAAGGTTGACTAGGTCATGTTTTTAGCTGTCTTTTTGCTCCCCCCGAGCCCGATTCTGTGATTGGTGATACGGAGGCTGAGGAGGTCGCCTGGTGTGTCCGTAAGTCTGCATCTACTTATTTTATACGCAAAGAATCGCGTCGGAACTGGCAGAAAGACTGATTGACTGCGTAGAGCCCCGAAACAATGCCCGAGTCATCCCTGATGGCGTCCTTACCGCCGTCCACTTTGTCAAGACTCCCCTGTACTGGCAAATCCAAGGTTTCGGTGACTTTACCCATCTTAACATTCAAGACGGTGACGAGGGAGGTGAGCTTGACCCCCACGGTGCTACCGGTCTTGGTAACCCCGTCGGTGGTAACGTTACCACCAACGCCACTGGTTCGGACGTATCTTATGAGGAGTGGATGAAGTGAGTCTCACCGCTGTCTGGCCAATTTGACCGCTGCTGACTATTTGTAGCTACATGGCCTACGACCAGTTCTGTCTCCGAATCTGTATCTCTGAGAACTCCACCTACTCTGCTGCCAACGAGTGCCAGCACACTCTTGACGAGATGGGATGCAGCTGGGTCATGCCCGGTGACTACACCAACAACTCTTTCACCGAGTGTGACGGTGACTCTGCCTACCCTCCCGGCTGGTACATCCTTGCCAACGGCTCCACCTCTACCTTCCAGCAGCGATACACCGGTACTTACACCAACGGTGACGGTTCTTTGGGCACTTGGACCCAGGGTGAGACTGTCACTCCTCAGACTGCCTACTCTACTCCTGCCACCTCCAACTGTAAGACCTACACCTCTGTCGGTAATGGTATCGCCTCTCTTGCTCTTTCCAACGCCGGCTCTGTCAACTCTACTGCCGCCGCCACTAACTCTTCTTCCGGCGGAGCTTCCGCCGCTGCTACCGGCTCTTCCTCTTCCGGCAGCACTGCTGGCTCTTCTGCTGGCTCTTCTGCTGGTTCTGGTTCTGGTTCTGCTGCTGCTGGCTCTACCGCTGCTGCCTCTTCCTCTGGCGACAGCTCGAGCTCTACTTCTGCCGCCATGTCCAACGGCATCAACTATGGCACTGCCATGGCTGGAGTGATCAGCGTCGTCGCTCTCGTCGCCGGTGCGGGCTCCTTCTTGCTTTAATCGAGTTGTGATGTTTTCGACGACTGTTGACGGATCGAGATGAGTTGGAAGAGATGGGAGGATGTATCTTGCTATTTTATCCCTACGAACTGTGCCCTTTTGTCTATTTCATTCCCGCCTTTGTTTAAATTCGGGTACGCTCGCACATATGACCGTTAGGAATGGACTTTATATACTTGTTGCTGCATGGATGTGCATAGTCGCATGGTTGCATGAAACGCAGTGTCAGAAAGCAGGCTACCGTGGCAAAGATAACAGGCATGTGGGATGAAGATGACCGAGTGTTTGTGGCCGACATGTGATGGGTGCGTGCCTGGCGTACGTAAAAGGCGATGAGACTGACGTGCGACTCCCGACGGGTAATAAAGGCTGGGCGGCCTGAAAGCGAGCATTGTTCGGTACATAGCATTATAGATAGATAGAGTAATAAAACTTCGTCATCCGCCAACGGAGCACACAACCTGCCTGGAAACCTGATGCGTTACGAACGACTGGCTGGCCAAAGCGTTCTGTAACAGATAATACAAAGCGCAACAATGTTCAGATCGCGCAAGTCGTCCACAGTATCTCCTCTCCAACCACCACCTGCATCTACGGACCCGTCGTCGCGAAGTATGCAGTCCCCCGCGGGCCAAGGACAACAGCAGCCCGTGCCGCCGTCGCACGCGCATGGCGGTCGCGGCCAGGCGCAGGGCTGGGCGCCTCCCCAGCCGGCGTATGCGGGAGATAGTATCGGAAGAGGGAAGAGTGCGGGCACGGGTGGAGAGGGAGCGAAGGAGAAGAGACGGAGTGGGTTTGGGTGGCTGGGAGGGAAGAAGAAGGACAAGGAAAAGGAGAAGGCAAAGGAGGAGCGGGAAAAGATTGGTGTGAGTATACAAGATCCGTCTTGGAATTGGGAGCGATCTGCGGGGGGGGTCTGAGCGCTGTCTCCTTTGGGATCATTTCGGCCAAGTGGAAACGGTGTTTTTTGCTGATACATATATTATAGAACCGTCCCCGTCCGTCGTCCTTCTCCGTCGACCGGCCGTCCACCCAGTCCCAGACCCGTGCGCTGTCCGCCTCTGCGTCCCAAGCGTTCCCCCAGGCCCAGTCGCCAGTCCAGCCCCAGCCGCAGTACGCCGCCAGGCCGTTCGCACAGCACCAGACGCCGTCGCCTCCGCCGGGACAACATCCGCGCTCGCTGTCGGGCAGCTCGGGGCAAGGGGTCCCAGCGTACGAAGGCCAGCGATCGCAGAGCCTCGACCTTGGCCAGATGCGACAGCAGCAAGGCGATTACAGAAGCGGTGCCGCTAACGGCGTACCAGGAAAAGGATCGCCGCTCGTGCCGCAAGCGCAGGAACAGCAGTCTCAGCAGCCACCAACGCAGATGCCGCGGTCAGCCTCCATGCCGATGCAGCCGCCTGCGCCCGGCACCACGCCCAACGGCGGCTCAGGCTCGCCCCGCCGGGGATCGACGCTCGGTACCCCGGCCCCGCCCGACCACGCGGGGCCTGTTGACATGGACAGGTTCAGGGCGATCGTGGACCTGATCGCTATCCAGCCGCAAAAGACCTATGTCACCAGCCCGCCAGAGCTGGAAATGATCCTTGCGAGGACGAGCGCAGGCGGACAGCCCAAGCAGGGCCAGCCCGGGAGCGCGACGAATGACTGGGATGCTGTCTGGCTCCAGCTGTCGGGCATTTCTCTGTGTGAGTCGGCCAGCTGTCGTTGCGTGATGAAGGCGCTGATGGAATTGCAGCAATGTGGTCGATGAAGGAAACGCGAGCTGCTGCTGCCAAAGGCGAAAAGGTTCCACCGACCTACTTTAATATTACCGACTCGTCTCTTGAGCTCTTGGCTCCCCTCCCTCCGCCTCCTCACCGACCAAACTCGCATCCTCACCACTTTGTCTTCTCTCTCAACACAGCCGGCTCCAATCGGCTGCTATTCTCCTGCCCGACAGAACTGGACCTTGCGCGATGGGCTACAGGTCTCCGATTAGCTGCCTGGGAACGTGCTAGACTGGAGGAAATCTACACGGGCCACCTCGTCCAGTCGGGCGGGCGGGAGCCCCCTGTGGAAGTCGGTAAGGGCCGATCAAGGATGGAAGGATGGGTCAGAGTTCGCGTCATGGGCGGAACAGAGTGGCGTCGTCTTTGGTTGGTGCTGAGTACGCCAGCAGAAGGCAAGGAAGAAGAGAAAAAGGCTAAGCGAAGAAGTTTCTTTGGTATGGGAGGTAAAGAAGAAGAGCAGGTCCCCTCAGAACCGAATACCGGTATGGTCATGGCCAGCTTCTATACAGAGCAGAGGACATCCAAGAACAAGACCAGTGTCGTACCCATTTTAACAATAACCAATGTTTCTCAAACCTATGCCGTCTTCCCCGAAAGACTCGAGGTCATGTCTCAATCCAACTTGTTCAAGGTGGTTGGTCGGATAAGCGGAGAGATGGTCACCGTTGAAGGGCGCCTTCGGGATTCTGGGTGGGCATTGCTCATGCCCGAACACGCTGAGAACGCAGGTGGGGCAAGTGCGACGGGTTCGGTATCCAGTCATGGCCATGGACATGGTCGTCATCAAGGGCAAGGGATCACACCTCTGAGTAGTATGATGCGCTGGGTAACCGGTAAGCAGCTGGTTCCGAGATATAATTGGCAATGCTGATAGACAATGTATAGGTTTCCACGATGCGTTCAAGCTTTATGGTAGACCTGAAAAATACATTTGGGATACCAAAGACCCAAAAAGTCTTTTCTTCGCTTACCCTCAAGGACAAGACCGTTTTGTAAGCTTTTTCTTTTCCTTGCAAAAAGATTGATAGTATCGAATGCTGATAGAAGCAGAATTTATTCTTGGATATCGAGGACGCCCTCTCTGGCAATTTCCGCGTGACTACGCTCGCCGCCGTTCGGTCTCAGTTTGTTTCCCTCCTTCATCGAAACCAGGTATCAAACCAAAATCGGTCCAAAGACGAGAATACAAGGGAGTTTTCAGAGGAAAATGAGGATCAAGGATTCCAACGGCAAGATGGCAACTTTAGATTGCCATCTCTATCGTTCAATGAAGCATCTCAGGATCCAAACTTGCCCAGGTCTCTTACACCTATCACCGAGCGTACGGATATCGCCAGTAGACAGAATAGCACCCGTACTGCCAATTCAGCATTTACTGTTGTTGGTCTTGGTGGCGGGACGGGAGGATCTGGCGATCGAAAGACGAGTGGGACCAGCTCCAAGCATGGAAGTCAGTCCAGCAAGCATGAAGAGCACGAGAGAGATAGGCTACCGCAGGTGAACGATAGTCACCAGATGTTTGCTCCCCTGACGGAAGAACCTGGTGAGGCCTACTCAAACTCTGGGTCCAACTCCACTGCTACCCCACACGTTGCTCCGGCGCCTTTACCAGGTGCTGGCGGCGGTATCCAACGGAGCGATATCACACCGTCTTCACAAGAGTCCCATTCGATATATTCTCAGGATACAGGGGCCACGCCTACTCCCGTGGGTGTTACGCCGTACCAAAGTGCCAAGGCTTCTCCACCCGTACAGCCTGCGCCTGCTTTGCCGGCTGAGCCTGAGCCCGATAGCGACAAAGGCTTACCACACCCGTCTATCCTCGCTTTCCCCATAGCTCACGGTCAAAAGTCTCCTCTTGGTCAACCTGTGATTACGAATCCGGACCCGCCTAGCGATTCACCGCCCACCCCTCAGCTACCGCCCAAACAGCAGCTTCCAGTCCAACCTGTTCCTTCCCAAGTACTTTCTCCGACCCCACGCAAGGTTTCCTCTGGTGATACCGTTCCACATGGAGTGGAGCTGAGAGAAGAGCCTGCGGCGATGTACCTGATGAATATGGTTGAAGAAATTCCTATGCCTCAACCTCAGGCGCCCAAAGCGATTTCTCCTCAAAGACCGACAATCAACACCAACTTTGATGCTCAAGGTGGACTTGCAAACCCTGTCACAAATAGGAATCAAGAGGCGTCAGCTGTCGGGAAGAAGGAGACCCTTGGAAGGAAACCCTCGGGGGCACGAGCTTTACCAGCAATCGCAAGGAGGAGCACTGGATCTCGAATGGAAGCCATTGAGGATCGGCCTGCCGGTTCCCACATTCAGGAGAATGGCCAGATCCAGGCTACATCAGCTGAGCCCTCTCATTCGAAAGCGTCGTCCCAGACTTCTCAACTCGATCTGGGAGATGACGTTTCTTCCTATATTCACTATGCGGATAATCCTTCCCCCGCCAGACCAAAGACGGCACCTGCCCAAACGAAGCCCGTGCCTCCCAAATCGGTATCTCCTCCGCAAGAAGAGATCCGTTCAAGTTTCGCTCCTTCCAAAGCCGCAGTGGAAAGGCGGGCCAAGGCGGAGCAGACGGCGAGGGAGCAGGAGATGGCTAAGCGTATGCCAGGTGGCGGAAAGAGGGCGGCGAGTAATGTGGGTACGATGCCTGGATTTGAAAGTTCGGACGAGGAATCGGAAGAGGAAAGTGAAGACGACTCTCCTATGACGCAGAAGAGACAAGGGCTACCACTTGCGCCTGCTGCCTCAAAGGCGCCTGAGCAAGCAAGCCCCAACACCCCGCAACTTGCGACATTGATGAATGCCAGGGCTTTGCCCCCTGTGCCGAGGATGCAGCCGCCAGAGGTCAGATTGCCTGCTGAAAATAACGAGCCGCGTATGAGGCGAGACAGTCAATTCAGTCAGTCTACAGGTCAGTATGACCCCCGTGCCAGCCAGTTCATGGAGCGTCCTCGTCCTGTCTCTCGAACTCCCAGTCCTGGCAATGTTAATGTTGCGAACGGACGGCCCATCTCGACGCTCACCTACAACAATAATGCCGGATTCTATCCCATCCCCGGCCCTCGTCAGTCACCTGCGAATAACGCCCCACCGGCTGCTCGTCAAACAGTTTGGAATGCCAACTTTTCTACTGAGCACGGTATGCCTGAGCAGCACAAATCTGGAAAGTTTGTAGAGCTAGAGGAACCTTCAGTTCAGCTCACTAAAGCTTTCGCACCGCATGGATTGTTGCAGGCCGGTATGCAAGACAAGGAAGAACGTTCTGCAAAGAAGCAAGAAGAGCTCGCAAGAGAAACTGGTAGCAGCTTGATCAATGTCGCTGCCAAACCTCCTCCCCCCCAAACTGGGCTAATTGGTGCCGTTGCCGCGCATGAAAGAGATAGGAAGAATGCAGGTGGTATCGGTGCTACGTTGACAGACCGAGAAAGGGAAAAGAGACTGGCCGTAAGTTCCGGCTTTCGCATTGATGATTAGTGTTGACACGCACTTGCAGGAGGACAGGCAAAGAGAGATTGAAAGACTTCAGAAACAGCAAATGGGACAGTTCGGTGGAGACATGTATCCGCCGAACTTTGGCTATGGTACGAGTCCGAGCCCTATGGCAATGGGTATGAACATGCCCATGATGAACATGGGATATCAGGTGAGTCGAACAATTCCAATGTGATTCAATTTGTTGACTCTTTTCGTGTTAGGGACAGATGAACCCTTATGCTCAGCAACAGGCCATGCTAGCTGCCCAGATGGCGTATCAGCAGACCATGATGGCTATGTCTCAGGCTGGATCGCAAGCAGGAGACTTCCCCGATCGAGCTCAGTTTTCTTCCCAGTTTCGCCCTCGTCAGCAGCCAGGCGCAGATGGTCGCTCAGTATCTCCTACCGGCAGCATGGGCGGTCAAACATCTCCTCCGCCTATGGGTGTTCCATCCTTCTATGGCTATCCGCAGGGGGTGGGCATGCCTCCCCAAATGGGTATGGGTGGTATGGGTATGCCACAGATGCAGATGCCCTGGATGATGTCTCCTGGCGCCATGTGGGGCATGCCTACCCCTCCGACTGGACCAGGAAGCCCCATGGGTCAGCCGAGGTATGATTATATGCAGCCTGGGAACGCAGGGATGGGAAGTGAAGCAAGCAGTGCGAGAGGGAGGAATAGAGGCAGTAGTGGGGAAGATCTTGGCCAGCGTGTAAATTAAATAATGAGAATAGGTATCGATGATTTTGAAAGAAGGAATGGTGTTTACGACTTATGACCACAAACTATACGCATGAACATTCTTTTGTTTGGCACAAGATGTTTTACATCAGTATCGTCGGGGGCACTTGTACATATTCTCCCAGGCTGGTTATGATATGGCAAAAACCTCCACGGGCGACAGTTGTAACATCCGTCTCCAATTTGAGCTGCTACAATCTCCTGCTTCACGGCATTCCAGTCACATCAAGATACCCATCTCTTCCGGCATAACCAATCTAGAAATGATAAATATACTACTTCTAGAATCGATCAGACCTAAAGGGCTTCAGTATTGACTGTACATGGGATCTGTGGCAAGTAGGACTCACAAGTCGGAATGGTCTTCAGCAGATGGTGTAGTTCAATGGGCAGACTGTGAGTCCAAAGTGTTCAGCGTTGAATGACGGTGTATATAGAGCTAATATGTTGAGCCTGCTATAACTTTAGCTTCTTCTATTGTTTCCCTTAGCCTATAAAGTCAAGTTTCCACGTGTTCTGTTATCATAATGATCGACTTCAATCAGTGGGGGGGTAAACTCGCATCCTTAAGCATGGGCGGTCTCAGAGTGCCACCCAGTTTCCCGCGAGCTCAAGGTGTCTAAGAAGGGGAGGCCGCCTTTAGGAAATCCAGAGCACTGTGGTGGCTCGAAGGTGCCAGATGCCATGGAAAGGTCCAAAAAATTGATGTTAACCATTCGATAGTCCGCGAAGTGCCACGCTGTGATCCAAAATGCCAAGGTTGTACGATATGGTAGATATCCTCCTGAAGCCAGTAAACGTCTAATTCCGTGACTCGAAGTCTTTGGGCTCTCCATAGCCAAATGTGCCGTGGTGAAAAAGATGGTGGAAGGGCCAATAAAGCACGTCCAAATTTATGTCTGTCAATCAAAGACAGTCAGCTCCACCCTTTTTCTTCCTTTATCATATGCTTTTTCTTTTCCACAAAGTCCAGAGGGCGGCGCTCGCTGATGGCCCATCACGCCGTTCGCCAACGTATTATGAATCAAAGAAATGCACTTGGTTATTCTCGATCAGGGCACGGGAACAGACAGGTACCAGTAATCTCCACAAATAACTCTAAGTCGTTTCGGCCAAAGAGGAAAAGTAATGAGGACACCGACAGTTTCTATACAGCCACAAGACGCAAATGACAATCCGGCCCTTTATCGCATCATGCCTGAATCTGTGAAGGGACATTGAGACATAATCAGGGGTCAGACGCACTTAGCAACTCTGAAATAGGTTCTTCGGACTAAGGAAGGGGAATGGACACGGTGCACTCTATAATAGAGCCTTGGAGTATTACGCCGATATAGGACCACCTGGACCAAGAAGAAGACAAAAGAACCACACTGCTGAGTGAGCGGCCTATGCTCACCTTTACCCTGACATTGACTGAGCCTAGGGGCCAAAGATCCGAGGCAAAACGAAATAATCGATTGTCCAATCCATGGCTGAATGCCCATAGTTGTTTCGGTTGGTCGAAGAGAAAAGAGAAGTCGATATTCGTGATTGTGAGATCGAAGTCAGACTTGCTCGCTTTTTATACTTCACAAGGGGCCCAGAGGCCAGTGGGCTCGCCACCCGACGCATAAGCAATCCATTTTGACACAGATTAGTTTGGTGTGGAAACGCGCATATCAGAAAGCAGACCAGGTAGAAAGTTAGCGGGATTGGAAGGCGAGACCTGCGGTGCGAGTTTTCAGCACTGTATATGTAGTGAATGGCGGATATAGGAGCTCAGCCCGCTGAGCTGATCAGCGCCGAGACTCCAGAATATCCTTTGAGTGTCAACTAAAGTGACTGCAAGGCGATGAATGATGAACAAGAGATATATTGAGGATCAAACGCCGAGTACTTTAGTAAAGGGCCAGTTATATATCAGTGTTCAGAAGGATAGAAGAGCAGAAATATCTCGAATACACCAAGTAGACAAAGATATGCAGAGCGTACATGATGTTCTAAAGAGTCATGATAATTTACTAGACATAATATATTAACAACCTGACAGAGTGCTCGCCTTCTTTTACACACCTGGAGGTCGTCCGAACTAAGCTAAAAGGCCCAGTGCAGGCCAATTTCCTCCCCATTCAATGCTTCTGACTACAGCGGCGAGCCCATTCTATGACAATCTAACCACGTCTCTCAATCCCTAACCCATTCATCAGCCCTGCCAGCCCATCATCCGTTTCATCATCTCCCTCCTCCGTCCTGTTCTCTCTGGTATGCTCATGGCCTTCCGACCCAGTTCGTCTCGCGATACATTCCCTTCCTTCCTTCTTCCCGTACTCCTCCCTCCCCAAGGAACCCGGTGCAGTTCCACTAGCCGGTCTGTATCTCCCAATGGTCCCAATCGTAGGGGCCGCTCCCGAAGCATTTTGCGCATGGATCATCGCGATCGACGCACTCTGCCTTCTCCCCAGCTCGGTAAACCTTTCCCTCTCATCCCCAGCCTGCCTGATGGGCATTGAGCCCACCCTCGCCTCGCGGGTACCGACCCCCAATCCAAAAGCGCCCGAAGTAGAGGCAGCATTGACAGCGACACCTGCTCTCGCATAGTCTCGAACGGGACTGTGAGAGGGTGTGCTGGTAGCAGAAGAACGATGTTCGAACCCTCCCCGCAAGAGGACAGGCCCTCGGCGCGGCGTACGAGTTGTGGCTGTAGTTGTATTAGTTGCGTTGGTAGTGGCCGAAGTTGAAGGTGAATTCGTTGAACTTGTTTCTCCGGTCGTCTGGGGAGAAAGCGCACTCGCTCGAGTAACTGCCGTTGCACCATAATTCGCGAGCCCAGCGTAACCTACACCGGCACCAGCCGACCTCAAGGGGAGCGGTTCTGGATACTCGTGCGTTACACCCATAGCCGAACGAGGTAAACTTCTCGCACTCCCGGTTGCGGTTGGGGGATCACTCAGACCGGATCTCACCCCGCGATCAGCAGGTACTTGGTCGGCTGAACGAAGTGCTTGCATAGGACTGGCTGCAAGTGGACTGCTGCCTTTTCCAGCAGCAGAAATCAATCCCTGGCTGAGAGGAGACGGGCCGCCGGACCTCCTTCGGAATGTTAGTTGTCCACCCTCTTCTGTCCCTTCACCAGTTATCGGCACCCGCCTAGAAGCGCTACTCGGCCTGCTGGCACTGAGCAGACCTATACTCGCGGGCGTACCAGTCATTGATGCCCTAGTCGAACTTGCTGCGGTATTGACATTACTCGAACTCGACGCCGCCGTAGTATCACCCCGTGAAGGTATAGCCATCTCCCCTGTGGAGAAACTACCGGCCATACGCTTGAGCTCGTCATCTACCCAAGCTCTAGTCATCGGCACACGTCCGTTATAACCCTGTCCCTGAGCGTGGGGTGAGGTAGCAAGCTGTGAGTTTGGAGTCCCTCCTCCTTCCCCTCTGTGTTCCCTAGTGGAGAGTGACGAACCCATAGAAGCGAATCTCCCGCTTGGAGCGTATTGGGATCGAGAAGGTTGCGGGACTGCGTCCAAAGTCTTTAAGAACGCCTCGATATCATCTTCATCCGGCACCTTGTTCCTCTTCTTTGGGGGTTCGAGACTATGCCTCAGTCCACTCTCTCTTGTACTTGTTCGTCGCAGCAAGCCCTGCCCGCCGAGGAATGACGGTAAGCTCGCGTCGGCACTGGAGCCTTGGGACTGAACGCTAGGACGATGTGTAAGGGAAGAAGGGCGGGATGAAAAGGAGGAAGAATAGCGTTTGATAATGTGTGGTGGATTAGCTGTCGAGGTCTCGCCGATACCAGTACCCGTAGTTGTATCGCGTTCCAAAGACCCAGGGATAAATGGTGATGATCCCGATCCGGGTGTCGAGCCCATTCCTCTACCTGACATGGAGATATTCCTCGGAACAGGTTGCTTGGCAAAAGTCAGACTGGACGGGGAAATGGGCGACTGTCCCGGTGGGTTGTACGGAGAAGGAGAGGACGGAAGATGGACACCAGACATGGCCCCTGTCACTGGTGGCGAAGCCGATCCGCCGTACATGTTTGCCAGCTGAGCATGGGTGAAAGAACGGCCGGATTGAGAGAGGAAAGACGAAGTACGACCGATTGATGAGGATGCGCGGGATGTTGGAATGGTGGGGCGGGCTGAAGATGTGGGAATGGGTGCGCCGGGGAGAGGTTGTGGAGGGGTACCGCGGAGCAAAGAAGTAGACGGTGATGCAGATGCAAAAGGTTGGATAGAATGGCCCGAAAGGCGACGAGCGGCGACGATACCCCCAGGGTTGGGCGATGGAGGAGCCTGAATTGTGTATTAGCTTCGTTTCTTGCACCAAACAAAGAGGCAACATACCTGTCCATCGACTTGGCTCGTAGAAGGTGACCTACCCGCGAATGGCAGGCCCTCGCCAAGTGCTCCCCACCTATCCTTTCCTTTGCTTTGCGCACCAACCGCAGATGTTGAAGCCTGTCTAGCTCTGGAGAATGAGCCGGCCGAGGCGAACGATCCTGCAGTGGCCGCTTGCTGTCTGGGCGGGATTGGTGAAGTGGTCAAATTACCCAAAGGTATCGGTGCCGGCATGGAAGGCTTTCTGATTGTACGAGTGTGATCCGTTGAAGCGGTCGAAGCGGCCGAGGCGTTACTCTCAGATCGTCTGCGAGCGGCAACGGTAGGCGTAAACCAGTCTTCGTCCATATCCACAAATTTTTCACTCAAAACAGCCTCCATATCCTCGGTGGAAAAATCGGCTTCTGGGCGGTATTCGGCTTGCAGGATATAGCCATTCCCAAAGAGATCTAATCGTGGGAAATCGTAGCGCTCGATACTTTCAGGCTCGACTTGTTCTCCTTCAATGACAAGTTTTTCCAAACCAGTATCCAGACTGATTAGACCTTCCTCCATCACGTCCCAGGCCTCCTTCAAGCCATCACGGGAATTAGGATAGCCTTCCGGACCCCAAAGCTTGATACCTAGACGCAGCCCAGAGTTGGACCGGCGTAGCCGCTTGTATAGGCGGTATGCTGGGAAGAGTCGGACAAGAGAGTGCAGAGCGCGAAAATGGATTATCCCAAGCCGATAAGCTGTATGTGGCGCTATCTGTGAGCTTGAAGTGTCGCCGGGTTCAGACGATCTGGTTGAAAGTCAGCAAGACAGCTGGATTATGCGAGATGCTCGGACTTACTGAGCTCGCAATGTCCAACGCTCTAGTATTATTCCTGGTCTTTCTTCCTTACCCTTCCCTTTTCCTTTCGATGACAAGGACGCAAGATCTAAAGCGACCTTGCCACCTCTCCTATTCCACAGCAAGGCCTGGCCATTGGGAACATCACTAGTGTCAAGAATGAACGCAATCAGTAAAGGCGGAATACTACAGGTATCTGAGGCCGGGGATGGGAGTTCCGCCGGAGTATACGATGGGTAGGATGAGATGGAGCGATATATTTGAAGATCATTCTTGTACAGATCAATCTCGGGCAAGAGAAGGTTGAACTGAGCTTTGATCAGCGCGGACGCCTGTGATGTGATCGAAGGACCTACCCAGCGATCTTTCTTCTCCGTGGATACATTGGCATAGTGCGTCAATCTTCCCTCTACCAGAACCGCGACAGTCTTGAGATAAAACCTGTACAACACCTGATCCGCTCTACCCGCCTGGTTCAGGGCAGCCTGGGAAGAGGATGCCGAGGAGGACGGGGGTTTCCTATCTCCTGTGAGCTGTGGCTGGAGGGGCGGCGCTCCTGAGGGCGGGCGCGAGAGGGGCGGGTGGTGCAGGGGCCTGAGTGGTGAGTTGGACATTATAGTCGCATGTGCATGGTGTGATGTGGCGGCGTGCGGGGGCGGTGGAGGTGGCCGGGGAGGGGTGAGCTGGGGTCGCTGGTGGGTGGCGAGCGGTGGCGGGTTGCTTCCTGGCAGGAGCGGTTGACTGGACTGGCGTGGACGGGCTTCCTTCCAGTGGCAAGCTTCTTCCGATCGATTCCCCCGAAGAGCTGCTTCTCACCACCACTTCGCATCCGCAACCGGGACTCGGGCAGGCGCAACCACTAACCAATGACCCGGTCACGTGCCTACCCTAAAGTGGAGGTGTCGCGCCTATCTGAGGAATCACCAAACCAACCCCGCACGCCTTGGCGGTTGACGCCCCCTCCAACCACTCGCGCCACAAACATCTCCTACGAAACTCCGAGAAACTCTCCAAATTCGCCGCGAGGACAGGGGCCAGCCGGAGCCAGACGACTGATTCAAGATTTCTTGCACTCGCCTTCTTTCTCCTCATCAGCTAACGGCTTCTACAGGTAAAAGTGAGTCTTGGAGCCGTGTTCTCGAGCGCATGGCCAGTTGCTGACCGTGCTGCTTCTTTTGCTTGCTTTGTACTACAGATGGTCAAGAGTGAGTACCGCTGCTGTTTGATGTTTGAGGACTAGTGCTGACTTGATTTTAGGTGAGTATATGTCTAGCATTCGTCATCATTGTCTGGGTCTGGGAGGGAGAGGAGAATCGTTTTTGTCAAGGGCGCGCTTGGGATCGCTGGGTTGGTGAAGCGGAGAACATAGAAGAAGCTGTAGGAAAGCATCAACAATTTACGAGGCGGAACGGCGGGGATATACGCAAGTTTTCGACGGCAGAGGAGGAGAGCGAGGGCATCACTCAGCCGCCCATCAAATCCTCCGAGGCCCCCGACTCTCTCAGACCCAGACTCGGATACCTAGCGCCGTATCGTAGAAAAAAACTGCATACTGATGTTTTCACTAGTCTACAAGCCCGGAAAAGTCGCTGTCGTCCTCTCTGGTCGTCAAGCCGGCAAGAAGGTCGTCGTCATCAAGCAGCAAGACGACGGGACCAAGGAGCGACCTTACCCCCACGCCGTTGTTGCTGGCATTGAGAGGTGTGTCTATCCATTTGCCCCCTCCCATTTCCTCGACTAAACTCGATATGACAGGTACCCCCTCAAGGTGACCAAGAACATGGGCAAGAAGCGAATCGCTCGTCGATCCAAGGTTAAGCCTTTCATCAAGGTCGTCAACTACGCCCACCTCCTCCCCACCCGATACATGCTCGAGCTCGAGTCTCTCAAGGGTTCCGTTTCCTCTGAGACCTTCAAGGAGCCTACCCAGAGGGAGGAATCCAAGAAGGCCATCAAGAAGGCTTTCGAGGAAAGGTACCATAAGGGACAGAACAGGTGGTGTAAGTCACAGTCGTTAATGTTTCGGATTGCTCTGAGCAATAGCTGATGGTGTACCCATAGTCTTCTCCAAGTTGCGATTCTAAGCGGCTCGATGGATGTCGGGATGCAGGGATTGGGACGACGAGGTGTATTTAGGTCGCTAGCATGCCGATCGACTACATTGCATGACTACCACGAAGTTTCCGGGTTTCTTGTTGCACTGTTGCATTGCAAGGACATTGTTTGGGTTTGAACAAGACAGCATTTTTGGTGCACGTCAATTGCAAGCAAATGGGATCATCAGCCATCTGAAAAGTAAGATTAGGAAATACTGCATTTTAAAATACATGCCAACATCCAAGACAAGCCAGCACAACATGACAACCGATCTAAAACCCTGAAAACATTAAAAGACACTTTGATGAAAACTAATCCTCCATCATCAACCACTCCTTACTCCCAGGCTTAATCTTCTTTTCCCCATCCACTTCATCATCCTCATCTTCACTCTCAACCTTCTTCTGAGGCTTCTTGGGTACCGGCGGCAAAGCCTTGGCTGGCGGACCAATTTTGGAGTGCAAGGGGACAATCTTGAGCTTCTTCGACATACCAGTACGTTTGTGTCCGCCAAACTTGGCAAGTACGGATGGGAGATCTTTGCGAGCTATGTTCCGGGTAATCAATTGGTCAGCCCCATCATCTCATCTTTCTTTTATCCTTTTATCTATATTTTGCGTTTTTGTATTTTGAGTTTCAAGATGGACTGAAACTTACGATTCCTAAATCTGACATCCACCGGTGTACCCTCTCTACCACCCGATGACATTGGTCTGGAAGAAGAAGAGGAAGGTTGTGGCGTGGAGATACCCGTGTTGCTCGAAGCACGAGCCAGTGGTTGACGTGGCCGTGTCGGAGATTCGGCAACATTGGTGGATGATGGTTGTGCTAGAGGACTGTCCGGTTTAGCGGGGGGTTTGGCGGGGGATTTACTTGGGGATCTAGAGTTTTCCTTGTCTACTACCTCGGTTGGTTGTTGGGTAGCTTTCTTTTTGGAAGATGTCTTTTTCTTGGATTTCTTTGTCTGTTTCGGTTCGGGGGCCGCCAAGATAGGTTCTGCAGCAGGTTCGGTCGCTGTTGAAGGTTGTGGCTCAATAACTGATTGTATTTCTGGCGTTGACTCTGTAGCTGGAGCCGGTGCTAATTCCGGCTCGACAGCCTCCGGCATATTAGACGTCACAGTCGATTGCTCAGTATCATTGGAAGCAGAAGCGCCGGTCGTCGGGACATCCCCTGGCTCTTCCATGATCTCGGCAGAACTGAGAGCCTTCTTGCCCTTCTTTGCTGGTGCCTTCTTCTCCTTCTTCTCTTTAGTTTCCTTGGGTTTCGCTTTAGCCTTTGGCTTTGGCTTGGCCTTTTTAGTCCCAGGTTGGAAATCCTCGTCGATCCCATCGTCGATATCAGGGATCTCCATAGGGTCAAACTTTCGTTTTTTGGATTTTGTTTTAGAGGCAGGTTCGGACGCGGAGGTGGGGATGGAATTGGAGAGAGCGGAAGGGGGTAAAGCAGAACCTGATGAGACCTGAGAGGCTTGCGGGTTCGCAGGCAAGGTGGACGCTTCAACAGGTAAATTGGCATCGGTCGGGCTAGATTGTATAAGCTCTGCGTCGGATGCCACTTGTGGTTGTTCAACCTCTTTTCCTCTGCTTGTTGGTTTCTCGCACCCGGCACTCTCCGCTCTCTTCCTCTTTCCAACCGCACCGCCTCTATCCTCTTCAGTGATCCCAGATGTCTTCTTTGTAGGTGACAAGTGATCGGGTAAAGTGACTTCAACTACAGCTCGAGAGGCCGCCAAAAGTTTTCTCTTCTTTGCTAGACTATCTAATGGATCTGGCGAAGTGAGGTTTGCTTCCTTCTGAGGACTTTGCGAACTCCGTCGCAGACCGGCAGACCTTAACGATCTTCCATCTTCGCCGTCAGAAGAAAAAATGGTGGACTTGCTCTTGTTTTGAAAACGAGCTGCACCTGGAGATGATGATGAAACACCGGTAGGAACTGCTAATCCGTCGCTTGGTCTTTTGATAGAAGATGAGAGGGTCGCAAGAGAAGATTTTCCGTATGTCTTCACCTTTTTCGCGAGAAGCTCGGCACTAGATTCAGGAGGGACGCTTGACTGCAGCTGAGTAGGAGAGAAAAGTGGTCGATTGGAAGATACCTCGGTACTGCTCACATGTGAAGGATGAGATTCGTTATTGGAAGAAGAGTCTTGGATATAAGGAGGGACAAAAGGTGCTGGTGAGGAGTAAAGACCGTCGGAGGCTGGTCGAGCGTGAGTTGGAAGAGAAGATGGAGGCAAGGCTTTGCTGGAAGAAGTAGTGTTGGTCGTAGGAGTATTATTGCTGTCCGTGCAAGGGACCAAGATGGAAGTGTCTGGGTTACCGTTCGAGGGTGTGAAGGTTCCAATTTCACTCAGATAAGCTATATATGAAGTCAGAAATTGATAAAGCTTCGCAAACAGGCCTAGAAACATACTGGGCTGTTTGGCACTGGAACTAGTGCCGATCTCTATCGTCTCGATGGTCGCCGGCACAGCATTGGGAGGAGGCATAATTTCTCCAGACATATCAGGCCTTACTGGAAAAACCTGCTGAACAGCAGAACCCTCTGTGGGTTCTACAGGCCTAAGTTCCATTTCTTTAGACTCTTGTGTAGTTCCCGAGGTGTCGCTGGAGCTTAAGGAATGAGGAGATGGTTTTGAAATAGTTTGGGCTTGTTGGGTAGATAGCTGAAGTGCACGAGCCAGTTCAGCTGCTTCTCGGCGTCTATTGATATCAATGGTCAGTCAAGCTGTGCAACTGGTATTGCCAAGTCGACCAGCCCACCTAGACATGTATATCTACAGGCAATGTCGTGGATAAGTCACGTCGGCTACTGCTCGTCCTCTATCCTCCTCAATCAGTTAATGGTTGTCGGATGCCTTCTGAAGTATAGTTGCTGTCCCCCTGCCCCTTATTCAAGAATAGCGCGCAAGACCTCTGTTCAAAATGGGAATGAAGATATACACAATGTAAAGGAAATCAAAGACAACAACTTTCTGAAATTGGCCACCACCTCCATTCGCGTTGCGGGACGCGTCGCGATGGCCGGTTGAGTCAGCTTTGTTACGTAATTGAATTTGAAGTGCACTTCTTTGAATCCCATGCCGACCACCGAGTGACGGACGAAGAATCACTTGATTTGGGCATTGAAAGAGAGTCTTCGCCTATATCCTTAGATCGAGACCATCCCACGAATCATATAAAGATGGACGCCGTGGTCAATTCTCAAATTCAAGAGCCTCTAGACCTCGTCAAGCTTGCCCTCGGAGAGTGAGTAGCTTCCGTTCTTGCTCCTGTCCTGCTCTCGCTTTCCACTTGTTTTGGGCCATGTATGCTGATTGCTTTTCAGGCGTGTTTTGATTAAGCTTAGAGGTGACAGAATAGTCACTGGTGTTCTTCACGTATGCTCATCCATTGTCTAGGACGATGTAAAGAGCGTTTGCTGACGCTCAATGCCACAGGCTTATGACGCCCACATGAACGTTGTCATCTCTCAAGCAGAGGAATCCATCCATGTTGTCGACGTGACCGAAGAAGGACAGCCCTTACCACCTAGGATCGAGAGACGGACTGCCGAGATGTTGTTCGTTCGAGGAGACGGTGTGATTCTCGTGCGTATGAGTATGAGCTTTATCAAGGAGATTTGACTGATGTGATTTGCAGCTTTCACCGGCAGAGCAATAAGATGGTTGTAGCTCGAGACGGTGATGCAGATATACCCATATATAAAACGAATATGCCATAAATTCATTAGAGTGAATGTCCAAGTAAAGTGTGCTAATGTCTTACAGCTACAACCGGCTGCCTGAGCTTCAATTGTCTACGGGTGTCTATATACAGCTATGAAGCCCCCTTCAATAACGGATACCTATCGTTTACCTATACGAACCATTAGGGAAAGCATATTGCTAATTTGTTAGGTTGTACTCGCCTTTCTTCCCAGTCATCTTATCGAAAACTGCTCCCCATGATCCAGTTCTTCCTATCGAATGCGAATGCGAATGCCCAGGTGCCGCCCCATTGCCCAAGCCACATCTATCTTTCTCTTGGACAGAAGTCGCCATAAGCACTTTCTCGGCTTTTTTCACGCTGGACCGCCTACTGAGCCAACTACGTTTTTCGTTGTGATCAGGGTTGGCTGCTCGCGACGACACTCTGGCTAAAATGGTTTCGGTTCGAGAAAGAGGGATGACAGTGGAGGGACCAGTGCTCGCATACTCAGTATGCCTTGCGGTGGTTGGCGTATCTGCCCTTGTTTCTGGCAGTCTCGCATCTTCTGTCGCTGCAACAACGTCATTCTTACCCTCGGTGGAGGTTTCTTTAGGAACTTCTGCAGAAGGGATACTTCCCGGCTCATCCGCCCCCTCGGACAGTAGTTCTGGGGATCTATGTGCTTCAAGACCATCGCTTCTAATCTCCAAGGCCGTCAAACTCTCATTCAAATTCAAAGAGAGTATCTCCGCATGATGCGCCTCGGTCTTGCCCACTTCCATTAAAGGGCTCATAGGTGCCGTCGCCCTCTCATCATCTTGCGCCATGCTATCCTCCGACCTCGGCACCCATAGATCTCTACCACGTTTCATTGGTGATGCACCGTCAGGGATTTTTGAGGACGATGATATCGACATTGGGCGCTGAAGATCGAATGATGTTGTTTTCCGAGCGCTGTGCGCAGGAGTTACAGACGATGACCTGGTTTTACCTCTTTCGCTACCCGTCCGTATTCCAAGGCCGACTATGTAGTCACCCTCGACGGAAGCAGATCTTTCAGCCCATTGTCTCAAAGATACTCTTGGGGAGGGTGGCATTACGCTAAAGGAGGAGCTGCGGGAATGCGTATGAGACGCAAAGTAATCGCCTTTGTACGAGATGACAGACGGGGAGCGGGCCGAGGGGATATGTAACGAAGATTTTATAGGAGATGGAGGATGAGACGGAGTAGTAAAGTCCCACGATGATGTGCGGGAGACAAAAGAGGACACAGTAGGTATTCGACCTAAATTTAAGTCAGTGTATGGTCTAGCAGGGTAAGACGAGCAGCAATTTACGAAGCTCCTGCCGCTGCGCAAGTTGAGGAACACCATCTGAATGGAGAAATAAAATCAGCTCTGTTCCCGGAAAGTGAAGCAGGTGCGTAGTTACCAAGAAGGGATTGAGCTAGGAAATTCTTTTTCTTGGCCCCTTTAAGCCAATGATGTTCCAGTAGCTGTGCAGAAGTCGGTCTGCGCCTCTATTAGTATCCCCACTACCCGTATCATTTTTGACGCTCACCTTCCATCCGGATCTTTTACGAGGCAGGCATCCACAAACTCCTTCATTTGTCTGCTAAACTTTCCCATCCTGTCCAAGGTCGGAGGAGGGTCAGTGATAATTCTTGTCAAAACATCTTTGCCCTTGTTCTTCGATCCTGGGACAGTCCCATAAGCCAATTCGAGGATAGTCATCCCTAAACTCCATATATCCGCCTTGCTGTCATATCTTCTTCCCAGAATTACTTCTGGCGCCATCCAATTGGGCTAGACCGTTACCATTAGTAACCCAAATGGTCTCATAAAAATACTAACACTTACTGTGCCTACAAAGCTCTTTCTCCTACCCCAATCCTCCTCCACTGGCGTCATCGACGCTGCCTTCCCAGGTCCTAATCCATCTACCGCTGTAGATCCAAACCTGATCTCTTCAACTCCCTTTCTCCGAGACTTTTCTGATATTGGCGAAGGAGGAAGGTTCATGTCCCCGCCCACGCCCAGGTCTGCCAATAGGATGGTACCATCGTCGTCTACTAAGAGGTTACCGGCTTTGAGATCTCTCTGCCTCTTCGTTAGTAGTGCAAATCGTCGGCTCATTCCACAGACTCACATGTAAGTATCCTTTCTCATGAAGATACTTCATCCCTTCAAGCACTTGTTTTATGATCGCCTTTATTTCCTCCTCTTCTAGTCCTGCACGTCCATCTTCCTCCTTTCTTTTATGCCCAATGTTGAACTTGAAGGCATGATTGCTTTTAGGGGTTGTTGCCGATCTAGAGCGCCAATCAAGGATACCAGCTAGAGATCCTCCTGATATGAGAGGGGTTACAAGAGCGATGCGCTGGCAGTCTGGAGGTAGGGTAAATGTAGCTAAAATTCTACAGTCCAGCTGCTTATTAGCTTTGGCTATGTATATACTGATTAATGAAAACCTGCCGAAGGATATTGGGATGCTTGCAGAGAGCTAGCAGCCTTATCTCTTTGAATAATTGTTCCACATTCGGGCGAGAATTCGATACTTTGATAGCGCACGGCCTATTTCCTTGAGGCTGTGATGATGTCCCTCGCTCAAGCACTCGTGATGTCACTGCCGTGGGTAAAGTGGAAGGCGCTGGCAGAGTTATGCTTAGACGAGGTTTCCGAGAAGTTCCAGGGGAAGAAATGTGTGTTGAATGAGGCGTTGAAGTTGAGTTTGAACTGGTCGAAGATACACTCGGCGACGTTGAAGGCTGAGGACTGGGCGGGGTAAACACGGCTGAATAAACAGTTGACGAAGCCCCAAAGCCTTATAGAAGGTTGTTGGTATGATCCTCACATTATGCATCTTGGGACTCACCAATGATCGGACCCAACTCATAATCGTCCGAGTTGAAGGTGAAAGTGGACCAGTACTCGTCGTTCAGCATTCCTCGAGCTGGAATGTCCTCTGTTTTGCTCTCTAGAGGACGGTGATTTCCCATTACTTTGAGGTAATCGGAGCCTCGGGAGTATTATCGAGCTGTTATGGGCGTTTTCATAGGGATAACTAAGATCGAAGAAGACTGATCAAACGTTGAAGGAATCTGACGGATGAATAGGGATCGAATTTTGAATGAGGACCTGTACGAAGTCAGCTCTTCCTGAAGTCCCTCGGTCCTAGGAGCTTTTCATTATACCTTGGAAGCCATCTAAGATCTGCTATGACTTATTTGGACGAGCTGTATGCATAGAAAAAACAGTACGAACAGATCTTCGTAATTGACTTTGTTGTCGTTGCCCGAGCTGTCGCCGTCGGACGGATAACCTCGAAGCTCGAAACGCGTCCCATTTTTTTTTCGGAATTCAAACGTGTCGCATTATTGGTATCGATGATGGATGTTTGTTGTGCGTTTCATCTTGGCGTTAGAAGGAGGGTTTTCTTGACCTTCCGAAGAAAGGCTGCTTTCTACACACTCACCAGTGACCAAAGCAAGGAACAAGGATACATGCGGTCTAACATAAAACTATGGTGAAACAGCTAGTAGTCCGCATCTTCTGTCCTGACGCCCATATTCTTGGGCACATTCATACCCAGCAATCTTCGTTTGCTGATCTCTGTACGTTCCGCCTCAATTCTACGCAGCTCTGCTACTTCTTGAGGACTGAGATATGACTCTTGAGGTTCCTTCGTCGTCGACTGCATCGCATAAGAAATCCGACAACTGTACTTGGGCTTGGATCGGTAGGGATGCTCACCTTGAGACTTGACGAATGAGCCTTCATATCCGCCATAGGATCATAGCCACTGCTCTCATCGGGTAAAGTTTGACCTGATCGGATCATGTTCAATTTTATCATATATTTGTCCATGTCGTAATACTACAGTCCTTAATAAATATAGGGCCGCATCATGGATGTAGATTTTCACTCACTTTCTCGTGCCCAAGAGTTGCTACGAGAATTCATATCCTTTGATTAGCCATCATTCAGACTCCTTCGACATGAGATTCTTCGTTGCTCACCCGTGTTGTAATCCTCGACATACACCGCGAACTCCTTCTTTGTTCTGTCCTTGCTAATGGTCTCCGGATTGATCTTCCTTTCCTCTACCAACCAAGCTCGGAATTCCTACAGGACATCGGCCATCTGTCAGATACTCCGACGATGTTTTCTTTATGTATATGACACGAACCGAATCTTTCTTGGGTAAACTAAGAGGGACTTGATCAGTCTGTTGCTATGTATCTTGAAACAAGAAAGTTACGACTCACTCTATTTCTGAAATGATACCATATTGGCCCCAGCTATGCGTAGAAGCGGCGGTCTCTCTCTTCTTCTACAGAGCAGTCGCTGTCAATATTTATCAGAGATCTGTGGAATTTAATGGAAAATACCTTGTCACGTTTAGCTCTCTTCTTTTCCTTTCGCCTTCGGCGTTCCTACAGTTTATTCAGTTAGAAAAACACGCCAAACATTTGAGCTGTAGTTCTCACTTCTTTCTCCTCTTTCTCGCGTTTTCTCTCTCGTTCCTTCCGTTTCCTCCTCCGTCTCTCATCTTCACTCTCACTGTCACTGGAGTAATCACTAGAATCACTCCTTGACCCCGACCGAGACCGCCTCCTGCTTGACCTTGGTTTGTGATGACGATCCTCATCCCTATTTTTGGCACGACGATGGCGTGAAGGCGAGCGGGATTCAGAACTACCAACGGTACACCCGTCAACTGTCCAGCACATATTGTCTGCTGGACCAAGTAGCTTACTCGCGATGTCGACGTCTGGAATCTCGATCCCTTTCTCTGTCCCTGTCCTTATCTCGATCCATACTGCTGCTTCTAACCCTTCTCCTCTCTCTGTCCCTGTCTCTATCGTCTCGCTCTGACCTTGAGCGATACCTCTCGTCCTGCTCCTTTCTCCCGCTCTCTCTATCGTTGTCGCGGTAATCTCTTGATCCGTCGTTTTCGCTTTCTCTGGGCATTTTGTGTGCGTCTCGGACTTGCTTCTGTATGCATACGCGAGCAAAAGTCTTGAAACTTTGTGATGTTGTAAATGATCGCTAACTTGCTATTTGAGTTTAAATGTCGGTGGTGAAAGCAAGTGCGGCGCGGAGTTGTGTCTACGTCATGACATTTACAAACAAGTCTTCGCAAGGCGTCCGTCGTCGGCTTACGGACGGACAGCTGCAGATTGACTGCAGAAGGACCAACTACTACGTAATACTGCTACTCAGTTTGATTGAGCGCTCTTCAAGGTTGCAAAGGCTCCTTCTTATTAACAGTTCAAGTAACCGTTGCCATCGGCCACGAGCCCAGGCTATACCAGCTTTTAAAAACCTCAGGTGATGAGGTGGGGATGGGAAAAATAGGAGGATAAATTACACTTAATAGGGAGAGGAGAATTGGGTTTTTTGCTGCAACGGGAAGGTCAGAAGAGGGAGGATATTTTATTGATTTTGAAATAGCGCTCTTCTTTTGCTATTGTATAACTCTTGCACTGTGCTATGAGTGTGATAATCTGTCAAGCGTGACATGATTCCAGGACTATTGAGTTTCATACTCATCGGCAAAGCCAATCTTTTCAGACTCGTCACTATATCCTTCGTTCCCGCTGATTTCATCTTGTACACTCTCCATGTCCTCGTCTGATTC
>NC_009177.1:2086115-2091115 GCF_000149385.1 Cryptococcus deneoformans B-3501A
ACGAAGGAAAAACTACCTCAAGTGCTTGCCACGTTGACAAGTGTAGCAAATCAAGCGGTAGACATTCAGCTCAAGCTTCTCCAGACACTGCTGTCCATCTTGACCTTCAACACTGATGTGCATGACGATGTACTCGGAAATGTACGTTCCTTATATAGCTCACGTACTTATGGCTAACCTATTCATGAAGGCACTTTTATTGTGTTTCAAGCTCCAAGACTCGCGAGTATCTGTGGTCTCGTCCACGGCAGCTGCAACGCTCCGACAAGCCGTCATGCTCATCTTCAACCGCGTATCCAGCTCCATCCCCTCAACTCCAACGACCATCCCCCTAACACTTCCATCGAATCCTCCACAGACTGTAGAAGTCACCCCTTCAGCGTTGGACGCATTCAACATCTTTTCCGACCTATGTCTTTTGGCTGCTACGGCAGGATCACATGGCTCGGCGTTCAGTTTGTGGAAGGGCGGAGATAAGGAGAAGCCAAAGCTCTTGAAGTTGAGTAACTTGCAAAGAACGTTTGCGCTGGAGCTGGTAGAGAGTATATTAAGCGGGTATGAAGATGGTGTTAAGAAGGTTTGTCTCTTTTCCTTTCAAGACCACAGCAGTTGCTGATATTGAAGAACCTATCTAGCGGCCGGAGTTATTGTTCCTCCTCCAACACTCTCTTCACCCTCTACTCCTCAAGTTGCTTGCCGAAAAACCGACTTTTCCCATAGCGCTTCGTGTCTGTCGACTGATATTCCTTTTGATCCGCTCATTCATCGACCAGTTACCAAAGGAGATTGAAACATATCTCGTTTCTCTTGTCAAGCTTGGTACAGGCGATGCGGAGGGGGAAGAAGGTAAAGGGAAAGAAAATACACCGCCATGGTTGAAGGCTTTGGCTCTGGAGATTCTAAGAGGGTGAGTCTTTTCATTAGCTTGAAAGCAAGGGGTGTACCTGACTTGGAATTCTTGCAGGATATGTGGTGACTACGCTTTGTTACAAAATATCTACACCCACTACGACCAGATGGAAGGACCAAAGCTGTATAACAGAATCGTTTCTGCCCTCAGCCACCTGGTCAACGAAAAGCCTGCATTGCTAGGCATCGGCACGCAAATGCACGGCCTTGGTATCCCAGCTACGGACCCTTCGAGCTCAAATACCAGCCTGCACGCCGCTGGCTACTTGGATATGGGTCTCGGCATGGTGGCATCAGCAGCAAGTGTGGGAGTTT
Source organism: Cryptococcus deneoformans B-3501A (assembly GCF_000149385.1). Lineage (NCBI taxonomy): Eukaryota > Fungi > Basidiomycota > Tremellomycetes > Tremellales > Cryptococcaceae > Cryptococcus > Cryptococcus deneoformans. The sequence continues at coordinate 2,087,340 of NC_009177.1, forward strand.
CAACTGTGAATGCCATGATGGGAGCTGGTGGCGGGGGGTTGGGACCGCACTCGGCGATGAAGCTGAGATTGTGAGTATAACCTCCATCGTAATCCGGAGTTGATGACTGATGGTAAAATCAGGATCGAGCAGCACGACAAAGCTGAAGCACCTCTCATTCCTGAAACGTACATTTACCTCGTCGCCCTCCAATCTCTTGACGCAATAGCTGAAGGCATCTACACCACTGTTGCATCCAAAAATCCTCCACCTACACCTCTGCAAGACATGGCCTCTTCCGCTTGGCCGCCACTCCTCGCTGCTCTTTCGTACTGTATCGGCACAAACCTCTCTGATAGCCTTTTCGCAGAGGTCCTCACCGCTCTTCAAAACTTTACAGTAGCATGCGGTCTGTTAGGACTCAATACACCCCGGGATGCTCTGTTGAACATCCTTGGCAAGTACGCTGTACCGCCTCCGGCAGTGTCCGCAATGCAGTCTTTCATGGAAGCACCCAACACGCAAAGGAATTCAGGAGGGATAGCAGCCGATGCTTTGGGATTCGCTTCCTCCTTGGGTGTGAGTGGCCCAACGGGTCCCCCAAGTTTGTCAGAGAGGAATTTGGCGTGTCTGCGGAGTATGGTCAATACTGCTAGGGTGCTAGGGTCGACTCTAGGAAATGCGTGGCATGATGTGCTGGAGATACTGCAAAACGCCAATTTTATGCTCGCCACCCGTCAGTCATCAATTGCGCGTAGACCGACTTCCGGAGAGCCACCCAAACGAACGGCTCACCAAACCCAAACGACGGAGTTGCCCGAGGCAAAGCCTGGTATCTTGCAAGACCTTGACCCAGAGTCGATTCAAGTGCTGATCAACTCGTTGTTCGACTCATCCAAGGATTTGTCCGATGAGGCGTTTACGACGTTTATCACCGCGCTCTGTCATCTGAGCTCTGAGATGATCGGGATGGAATCAGTCAGTCCTCCAGCTGTAGAGGCCGTCTCTGAAGTCTCCGTTCCCTCGACAGGTACGGCTCTCCTTAGTCCATCTCAGGATAGTAACAGGAGAAGGACCAGTGGACTCAATCTCTCTCACAGTATCAAGTCTGGAGAACGGTCGTTTAGCTTGACAAAGCTGAAAGTGGTCTCGAGCCTCAACCTGAATCGGATAGTAACCAAGGAGCCAGAGGTCGGATGGACTGCCATCACACAGCATTTGCTTGCCGTGGCTCGACATTTAACTGCGCCTTTTACCATTCGGATACAAGCATCAGATACTCTTGGAGAGCTGCTATTAGCTGCTGTCAAAGTAGGCAAGGATTCTAGGATACAGCATCAAGTGTTTGAGGTTCTTGTTCACCAAGTGGATGTCTTGCCGATCAGTAACTCTGTCTCGACCGATTTCGATGTTCGATCATCAGGTTATCAGACGCTTAACCACTTACTGGAATCATCTGGACATTCACTCCAAGTTGGGTGGAAGACCATTTTCCAGATGCTTGATGGTGCTTGTCACGACAAATTCACGTCTGGAAACGACCTCTTAGCGGAGCCTCGACGACCGTCTGTCCTCTCCAGCAAGGGTAACGCCAACCTTGTGCGCATTGCGTTTCCATCTCTCACTCTCATCTGCAACGACTTTCTTACCTCCCTCGATGGTGAAGCGATGCGCCATTGTATTGCCTGTTTAGGGCTGTTTGGCCGACAAAAGGAAGATGTCAACATCACTCTTGCTGCCATTGGGCTTTTGTGGACTGTGTCTGACGCCGTCCAGGGTGATTCAAAAGAGCTTTGGCTATACCTTTTGACCGAACTCCTGGGCCTGGGGCGCGATAGCAGGCTGGAAGTGAGGAACAGTGCCATTCAAACGCTCTTCCGGTGCGTTGAGCTGTATGGGTCAGGGTTGTCTCCAGAGCTTTGGGAGGATGTGTTCTGGAAGATCATATTCCCTCTATTCGACGACACTCAGGGCGAGGAATCGCAGGTGCTTGCTCTTACGTCGGTCGGCAGTATCTTTGGCTCTTTCCTGTCGTCAACTATTGCCTCACTACAGTCCTTTGACAAGATTTATCAACATTTCTTGGGTCGTATCAAGCATGCGTTTACGGATGGACCTCGGACATGTTGTACTGCTTCATTGACAGCCCTTGAAAAGGTACTCGTCGCCGCGGACGCTAATAGGAAAGAGCTGGGTTTGGTCGTGCAGAAGATTATGGATGCGACTTGGGAAACTTTTGTAACAATGGGCACGTCCTTCTCACAAGGTGAACCGTATACTCAGGATAACCTAATCGCACTTGTGCAAATCGGATCGCTTTTGCATGGCAGCCTCTCTTCCAAAGACTCTGAGAAACTCGCCCAACTGTCAGATATTTTGCGCTCAATCATGACCTACGCCCGATCCCCTGACTATCGACCAGACGTCGACGTCATGTCTCCTCTCCAGACCAAATTATGTCAGGTCGTAGCAAACTCCGACATCCTTGGCTATAGCTTGGTGCTTGGTGATTTGGCGGAGTTTGCTTCTCTCGCATATGTTGGCGTGGGCGACCAAGGGACGGGTTCCAAAATGACCTATATTGCACTATCAAAATGGTCAATGTCAAAGATGGCAGAGGTGTTTGATAAAGCTTGGAAAGAAAAGGAGCTGTACGAGGATGGTACCGTTGAAGAGATGCTTGGGGTAAGTTGTTAATATATAATGAGTGGCCTTACTTTGCGACACTCGCTAATATATTCAGGTGTATGCCATACCTATCAAGCTCAAGTATGATTGTCCACCGGCCAACAGGTTTGGTGAAGATCCTCCTCTCTGGAAAAGTGTAAGTAATCCGCGAGACCGTTTTGCAGCGTCGTTAATCTGTACAAAATAACAGGCTATGACAATCGTCACAACACTTTTGGACAAGGTTATGACTGCACTGGACGTCGAGAGTGAGTTCATTCCAGCATTCCGGAGTAAACCTGCTTACACTTTCCAAGCAATTGCTCTAGATAAGTTCGAGAATTTGTGGGCTCAGATATTGGAAGTCTTTGGCGGAATGCTGTTGGCTGAGTCGTGAGTCCTTATTACCTTATGGGCTCAAGTATTGACCGGAGTATAGCTCTGACAACGCCTCCTCTGACGATGAGTCATTCGTCATTGAACACCTCACTCGCCTAAGAACGGCCGTGGTTCCTCGCTTGGGAAATGCACTAGTGCCCGATCGAGTCATCTCCCAGCTTTCCGAAATCCTAAGCAAATCCAGCAAACTGTATCATTACGACGTTAGAAGTAACGGAGGCACCACAGCTCCGGGGATTGCCACCACTCAAGAAGCTTTACGATACTGGGCTTTCGATTTGCTTGTTCTGTTAGCCACGAAGAGGGACAAGGTCGAAGACACAGGGTATAGAGGTGACAAGCGGGTATCTCAGCTAGCATTGCCGTCCTTGATCAACAGGTTCGAGGAGTCTATGAGACGATTCAAGGAAGACAAGAGATTGAGGAGAGGATTACCTTTGGGACGGTAGGTTTACGCGTATACCGTTTATTTTTTTAGATGGCCTTTGACTGATTACATCACTGTAGGGCACGAGAAGATGAGCTGCTTTACATACTTAAACATCTAGCGACAACGAAGATTTGGGAAGGAAGCTTGGCTCCGACAGGACAAGGTATGTGCCTCTATATGATTTGATTTTATTTCGTGTAACTTTTACTAATGAGATATAGCTTCCGAACTCCTGACAGCCGTTTATGAAAAGTGCCCTCGCTCCCATCTTCTCCCATTTTATCCATTCCTGCTTGACTTG
>NC_009177.1:2096115-2126115 GCF_000149385.1 Cryptococcus deneoformans B-3501A
TGGCCTCGGCTTCTTGAGTCTTTACCTGGCAGGCAAGATGCATCTCTGGGACAACGGTGGACACCGCGTGAGCAACAACATCCCTGATACAATCCCTCGTCTACCTGCTAACCAAGCGAGTTTCCTCGAAAGACGAGGGCTTGGGCGGCTCTCTCACCTCTCCTTGGAGCTACTATGGTAGCTATCAGCCGAACAGAGGATAATAGACGTAAGGTCCCTTGTCTCACGCCCTCACACAAAAGTTTCTTGTGTGCAGTTGAATAGTAGGGAAACGTGCTCATTTTGCTTGTCACGCACAGACCATTGGCAAGATGTCCTCATCGGCTCTATCCTCGGCCTCTTCATCGCCTGGGTCGCTTACCGCACATACTACCCTCCTCTCTCACACAACCAATGTCATCTCCCCCTCGCACCCCGCACCGATCCCGATAATTATCAAGATTTCCCTCTGGACGACGAAGAACAAGGTAGAGGTGGGCCGAGGGATAGAGTGAGGTTGTTGTCTGAGGAGACGGATGGGCGGGCGGGTGAGGAACAGGTGGCGTGGCAAGCGACAGGGCGATGAGTCCATGCGTCGTACACCAAAGCCGTGGGGAGATTAAGGAGAAGATGAAGCCCGTAGACCAGGTTAATACATGCAAGATATATATATATGTAACCTGTGTTTCAAACACAGATTTATGACTACGCCACCCTTTCCCCCGCCCCCTTCTCTCTTCACACACAGTTTGATGACATCAATTACAAAAGCTAATCAAGAAAACCAGAACATGGAATCGACAGAAAAGATGTGGTTGATAGTCATACCAAAGATGATGAGAACGTCCTATTCGTTCCAAGGTTGAGGAAAAGGTCCGTTCCCCGCCCTCCTCCCTTCCCATTATGATATATGCTGATGAACCTCGGAGCGTTATTGAATTAACTCTTGCTACATCACACAAACTTTCCTTCCTCAGATTTCCTTCTTTCCTTCTTGATCTTGCTCACAAGGTCCCCCAGAACTGGCCGCATCATTTGAAAAACTAATATTGTTCTTCTGCAGCAGTCCTTCAAGATAAGATATGCGCGATACGGCTTTACGCAAGATAACCGCCTTGGAATCTGTTGTTAAAGATGTTGGTAGGGTTGCCCGGAGCGCTTGGAATCCAGAGTTGATTGATCTGGTGGAAGAAAAACCAATAAAAAAATTAAAAATTGGATCAGCATTTTTTTCCGACATAATAACAAGTCAAAAAAACAAATTTACTCTCTACGTTTTTGTTCCGACATCAAATGTGCCAACCTTCTAGACTGTCCCTGATTGACAGGTTCTCCCGTACTAGTTTCTTCCCCCTCAGTACTAGGTCTGGAAGCCCCTGGTAAAGAAGACTGACTCCTCGACCTTTCTATTTCGTGAGAGCCGCTGTACATATGCGGGTAGCTCGCCGTCATAGGACGCAGTTGCTCAACAGCCCGGAGAGGTGGTGATGGGGCGTCGTAAGCTTGTTGGTAAGCCTGTGAGTAATGAAAGCGTGGAGGAAAAGAGGCAGGCGGGCCTCGGTAGTCGTACATGTCCTCTCTGTACCGTTCATGTTCGCGATACCCTGATAGGCTAGCAGTTTGTGGATGATGATGGTCATGTGGGTAGTATATCTGTTGCTGCTGCTGTTGATGATATTCGTAATCATAATACGGGTGGGGCGGTACACGATGATGAGGACTCTTGCGGCCAGCTAGAGGAAGGTCGCGCGAAGGCGGGGCCATGGGAGGGATAGGAGGGATGTTTGGTGATGCACCGCCCGTATTGCTGTTTGATATAGACCGTAAAGGAGGTAAAGCGTAAGAAGACTTTTCACCATTTGGACGTCGGGATGGGGTACGCTCGCGTTCTGTCCCACCGCTACTACTCGGTGGACGTCTGGCATCGGTTCCAAAATCCCACACATGATCGGGTGGCGGAGGACGAGGGAAGTCTCTTCCCCTGGAAGAGGAAACGCTCGTTGAGGGAAAGGTACGGGAACTACTAGTGTTTGGAGGCGGTAAGGTTAAGCGAGGAGGATGCTCTTTCGAAGGAGTCCGTCGGTGTGATGACTGGAGAGAAGTTCGACGGTAAGGATGAGAGTGATGAGAATTGGAATGTGATGGAGAACGTCTATCAACCGATGATTGCGTTAATGAATAAGATGGACGATGATGATAAGACCGAAAATGATGAGAGTCATGGTGAACAGAAGAAGAAGACATTCTTGGAACAGGGATTGAAGCCGCCATGTTCTGCTTGAAGGAGTGGGGTTGGCAAGCGTCGTCTCGTACAGTAGGGTTACGCAATGCGATAGTAGATGGGGAGGGCATGCGATTTCGCCGAATTTTTTTTTTCGAACGCCCACTGTTGTAGGTGTCCCTGTATTGCAATGTGATTCAACACGCGGGAGAATGCCTCCTATCGTCGGCAACGGGGTTCAATTCCTGCTTGCGGCCAAGTTTGTGTGCGAATAAAAGGCGCGATGGCTCGATGAACGAAATGCCTGGACGGGAAAAGCTGTTGCTTGAGACAGAAAACCGGCTTTTGAAAACGGCAGTCTTCCTTTAACGATCATATGCCAAGGGCGGCGTTGAAGGCGAAAAGCGGGTACCAAACCAATGTTCCGCCTTTTGTAACTGGCCGGGCTGAGGTAACCTTCTTACTTCTCAGCTGGGCAAAAGAGTCAATACGCGTGTTAGAAGTGGATACAAGCGGGGAGGTATGTTGTGGTTTCCAGAAAACAATAAGAGAAGAACGAAGCAAGCTGGAGTGCTCGAGGCGTTGAGGAAAAAGGGACCAAAGTCTCTTCTATTCTTTTGATGATGCCAGATGTGTGCAAACTGTCCTCGGGACAAACTCAAGGCCTGTGACTGGTTGATGGGCGCGTGGTGTCAATATTGTCAAGATTCGAATGAAAATGGCAGGAGATGTCGACACGAGTGACTACCTAGCCTTGGCTCACGACAAATTGCAGGGAACCGATGCGAGCTGGTGCATGAAGAATATCAGATATTAGCTGCTGACTTTGCCCGGATCGTTTCTATTGCTCTTATCCGAAATCGTACTCACGATTCAAGTCGCTGCCACAGTCGACCAAAAAGACTTCTCAACACTCTTTTGGCCAAAGCTCTCTTGCTTTCTCTCTGCAATGGAATCTCTCAGATGCCTTGATGCGTCACAGACTCTACGGCTGGTAAAAGGGATGCGCCAAGGTGAAAGCTTCTCGAGGCAATAAATATTACAAATTTCTGACGCTTTTGAGGCAATAACTATTACAAATCTCCGACAATGGATACAAACCGATACGGGTCACTAAAGGCCAGGCTGGCAGGGTAAAGCGGGTGATACACTCTTAGCAGGCAGTAATGTGCTTAGGATACAGTGCGCAGCTCGTGGCTTGGTCGCTGGCCGTCCCTTTGAGCTTGCCCAGGAGATAGCCAACAGGCAACCGAGTTGCAGCTCCGACTGGCTGACGGTGTCGCTGCGTGGACAGACAGTGCAGGTTGTTCTGCGCCTGCGTGTGCTATGGCTTGTGTCTTCCGCTGGCTGGGTTGTGCACGGACGGGAGCGTTGTTTGCCGGGGGATGGCTGGGCTGCTGATGATGGTGATGGATGCACGGATGTTTTGACGGACACGAACCGTGCAGCAGGAGGCACGTAGTCGCCCACCTGATCGTCGATCCTCCTTCAAGATCTAGTCCACCTGCACAAAGTTCGACAGGGGAGGCCTTCCTTCTCCAACTTTCTCTTTTTCCAATTCACCACGACCTTGGAATATCCTTTCCTTTAGACGTCTACAGATAAAGATCGCCAATCACCGCAAACTCACGCCCCAATCTCAAGCAACGTTTAGCTAACGCGGAGATACAGCCGATCAAAGCGTCGTAATACTACAGGCTACACGGGAGGCCGCAGTGCGTCCGGCTTCCAACGTTTACACTTTTTGCTCGCCAGCTCCTTTTTGAGACCTAACAGAGATCTTTAGACGTTACTTCTTGATAATAATAGACCAAAAATTGGTCACCAATCTGATAAGCCTCGCGAGATTTGGTGGCGATCTTTCCACTCTAGAAGGAGTTGGCGCTTTCTATACGGCAACGGGCCTTTCGGCAGCAGCGCTGCTAGAAATTCGGCGGTTCGTCCCTGAATGAATTGGCTAAGGAACGAGAAGAACGAGTCGGCTGCACTTGCTTCTTGTGTATATGCAAGACGTTTTATCGCGGGGGTTTAGATATCGGCCGCCTATGACGGGACGTATAGGCAAAATAATACCTGTCTCCACTCTTTCTCAGCGGCTTTCCCAGTCTTATCGTTCTCCCTTTTGAGGAACTCTCTTAACCTTGCAATAATACGTATATCAGGCGTGAATTTGTAATAACTGGGTACGCAGTGCGGAATGTGACGGCCAATGAATGATGGTTCGAAGTAAATCGGGCGCGGGTAGAGAGTCACGTAAAGTTACGGAAGAACTGTGAGAACATCAAGGTTAGCATGCCGCGTTCCTCCTATTATGGTTGCGAGTTGCAAGAAGCAAGAATCTGAATAACAACTTGGTAAAGAGACGAGGCGACTGACCTAAGGAAGTAAAATAATCGTGTTTCTGACACGCATCCACGTAGTTGTTTTTCACCAGAAGAGTTGCGCAAGCTGGGCTGATAAGGAAGAGTCGGTAAGGATGAGGACAGAGGTTTGCGTCACAGGGTTTCGCCCGGTGGCGCTTCGGTACAATGACCAGATTTTTATCTTCCAGCAGAACACTTGTAGAATAGAGTCAAGCCGGAAGTCGATGTATGAATCAAGAAAGAAGAATAGGATCCAACAGTGTTTAAAGACCAATGGACCGATAAAATGCTTGTGGAGTATTAATTGGCTATCGGTTTGGCGCCTGATAATGGTGTTCAACGATTGAAATTCGGTGGAAGACTCCAGCCCAAGAAGACCAGGCCTTAATTCTTCGTTTGCAGTCATACAACGTAGTGCGCATTGATGATCAGGGCTGATGCACCCCTTAATCCGTTTTTATCGCTTCTTTCTCACCAACTACGGCATAGCACCCATTTCCAAGTTGCATGTAACGGTTCTCTGGCCTATAGTCTTTCCGCAAAGCGGATGTTTCTACAGCATTACTTCCAAAGTCCACGTTTTCAGTGTCAAAGAATGGTAATAAAAATTAAGGAAAACGGACCTGGCCCTTTGCTGCAGTGTTGAACAATTGCGCCCGACAAGAAACTCCCAACCGGATGTCACAAAACTACAGGGCCCTGCAGGTCTTTTTTTAATTGACGATCGTTCGCCATCCCGGGTCGGGACCCTGAACAGCGTACTCCATTTTCATCTACCCTTTTCATCCACGCGTCCATGCTGACCCACGAACTCCCAGACAAAAAAGCAAAGATAGCTCTCACACAACTGGCGATTGACGATATGCGGGGGGGTTACATACCCAAAGAACGGGGAAAGGAGAGAAGAGAGTGGTAAGCCATAACCACGACTGCGGCAAATAATCAGGTCGCGTCCTGAATTTCTACGAGTATAGCCTTTTAGGTTTGGTTCTCCTTGATTTTCGCAGGGCCGCCAGCGAACGATTCGCAAATAATCCTCAATCTTCGGTCCGCCTTCCATCCTCAACGATCAACAACGCCATCATGGCTTGCTTGCCAAAGCCTTATGCATTGCCCACTGTGCTTATTTGCATTTCCGCATTTGTCTGTGTGGCTGACATTCTCTCGTCATTCATCCGCAATTACCCACGCCAAGTACTGAATTTGCCATCATGCGGCAAGTGCTTGAATGATGAGCTAATGATAACAGTGCTACTTGCTACCAAGTCGCCCTCTATAAATAATGGGCATGAAGAAAGGATTGGAAAATAGACGAGAATCAGAACCTAATGGCCAGAAACCAGAAACCAAACTGATTAGAATGAACTCAATGCTTATCACGCCGTGCTTATGTTGACTTGGCATGCTTCATTACTCACGTCTCACATCATCCCACATCATCATATAACGGAATCCAAGGGAAGTCGTCTCCTTCCATTGATTCCCCCCTGCAGTCCCTCAACCCCTAGATACCAAAGCAATAATTAAACAATAATTTAGAAACGTCTGGACGTACTCTCTTTCAACCCTTCTGTCTCCGCTCTCCCATCTCATTTTGCCAAATTTAGCCCAAAATCAAAGCTTAAAAGCTTGATAGCAATATTAATATTTGTTTGATCTGAGGGAACAGGGCGGCATGACTGGATGAAGTACGTACACCCGGCACTGGTAGCAGCTTCAGGTTGTCAGCTGACCTTGGGAATGCTGCGCGTGCGTGGCCTGATTGGTCGGGATGAGAAAAATGTGACCCAAGGAGGAATGTGAAGAAGGAAAGGAAGAAGAGAAAGGGCCGAGACCCGAACACGGGTTGAGAGCCGATAAGCGAAAATCTGCTGATAAGGATAACGAGTCATCCCCCCTGTTAAGGTACAGTACTTCAAAGCGGCGGGGTTTGCATCTATAAACTTTTAGGGACGGCCTAGGGGAAAAAGTTTAATAAAGATCTTGTAATCGTCATCTTCCGTGCCCTGCAAGGCCCACGCATCACCTACAATAAATGTCATACGACATGATTATCATCCTTCTCCTTCCTTCTTCTTCCTTCTTGCTCCGTACCCATTTCCCATTTCCCGCCCCACATCCTTCTTGATATATCCCCATTTTACGTCCACCCCATTTTCTTGTCTCCATTGCTGGTGGTCTTCTTGAGTCTTTGAGGCTTCGAGGCACTAACTACGACGTATACAGCTTTATGCGCATCATCATACATGCGGGGTGCGACGCGTTTTCGTTCTTCTCCTTCTTTTGGCCCGAGTCCACCTGCCACTAGTAGGTAGAGTCCAATCTTTAGGCCGCACAAGAAACACGGCGGTTATCAACGGCCAATATGCGGTTGTGTACTACTCACATGGGATGGATCTACGTACTATTCTGAACGCAAAATGCGAATGTTACGTACCGCCGCTTCGTACGTAGGCGGTTGTTCGTTCAATTTGTAAAGAAAAAATCGCGAAAATGCAACTGACGAAACAAGAAATTGTCGGGGTAGCGTCTGGCGAGTACCCTGCAAATTGGGTTTGCCGATTCTTGCAACCGGTTTTTGGTGAGTTCTACAGATCGCTTTGCTGGATTTGGCAAATCTGGTTGACAGGAAGCTGTGGCGGGTTCGGGGCGGGGGGCGCCGGGGGGGTGGACGGGGCGGGGTATTATTTTATTATTGTATTTTCTCCTGACGCCAGACGCGTCGGTTGATTTTCCCTCCATTCGATTCCTTCGTTTTATATATTGTATATATATTAGCCTCTTCCCCTCTTTTCCCACATCATGCACCCACTGCATCCGTTACCCAGCCAACAACTTTCCGCCATGCCTGGTCTCAAAGAAAGGCAATCCAATGCCAACAGCGTCCAACCTGCTGCCCCCAAACCCAGACACTGCCGCCAAACGAATATGGAATGCCTCAAATTCGGGCCCCATAGACCCCATAAAAAGCATTCCGCACCCCAGCATAGGCTGCGTAAGTGGCCGAGTGCACTCATCGTTACGACATAGGCTCATCCGTCCTCTGTCAACTGCCTGCAGCTGGTATGGATAGCACTCATCGTACAGCCATTTCTACCTCCTCCACTGGCGCCACCGCTGGCTTGTCTCAAGCTTCTACTTTGGGCATCTCGCCCTCTTACGCCACCACTGTAGCAGGACACCTTCACGCAGTACAGACGCCTTCCCCTCACCCGGAATCTACTGCACCAACTGACGTGTCGGGACCTAGTGCGCCGTCCATGAGGGCCTCACTTGGGGTTATGCCAAACACATTTGGGGTCCTTACCCCTGTTGCAAGCACCTCTGATGGAGCCTTGCCATCTTTAATTGAAGAGAACCACCAGTCCCACTCTGCCAATGAATCACCAAACCTCTCTCCCTCAAATGCCTCTCCTGAAGCGCTTCTTGGTACTCCTATGGACTTGGACACTGATTGTGACCAGAGTAAGTGCTTTATCCGGTGTATCCAGAATCATTCCTAACGTGAACGTGTCAAACAGCGGCTATAGGCGAAAGGGAAACTACAACCATCTCCTTAGGCGATCCTCATTTTCGACCGTTTGGCCGCGATCCCACGCCGTTGCAGTTTGTCCCAAATCTGTTCTCTTCCTCTCAACCTACCGATACTCAAAGAACAAATGACCGCCCACTCTGGCTGCAGTCTCCTATTCGTCCACCTGAATCGATATCTGTTGACTCGCGGCCTGCGGTAGGAGAGAGGCGACAACACGTGACAGGAGATGGCAGCCACGATGATCCACCCATTGAAGAGAGGCGTGGAGAGGATGGAGAGGATGGAGAGGGAGAAGACGACAATGGTGATCAAGAAGATGGCGGGGACCAGGATAATGACGATGCAGCTTCTGGTGAGCTTCAGATCTCCTATCATTTTGCTGCCGCCTTGAAGTTGGCTCAGCTTCATTCTGATCTAGTTATCTCGCACACATCGATAGACTCTGCTCTCGAAGCGGTGGGCGGCAATACCAAGCAATCCAAGAACTGGAAGACAAGGTATAATTGGCCCAGGCGATCCAGAGATTTCAGTAGAAACGTAAATGTGAACAACCTTACATTGCGAATATCGGCTGATTCTACACGTATCTCAGTTTCAGAAGACCGCAGAAAAAGTCCATTGTGATGGGTTTATGTTCCAGTGCTGGTGAGTGGGGTGATATTTTCTTTCTTTGGGACTTATACCTTGCCATCTAGCCGCTGGTACTCAACTGATACCGGATCTTCCGTCGTCCCCGGTTCCCGAGCAGCCTATAGATTGAATCGAACTAAGCGGTTCATGGGCGACGATCCTGTCCCCAATGCCATTGAACGGGCAATGGACGGCCAGTTTGTGGATAAGAAATTGAGCGAGTACATTATTAACTGGGGCTTTCATAACAATCCTGGAAAGGACGGCAACCCCGGCAAGAGACCCATAATTACTGTCGACCAGCTCTGCCAACTTGCCGAAGTTTGTCTCTCCTGCATTGCTGATTTCCGTTATGATGAGCGCAAAGCTACACAAAGCGCTCAGCACAGTGCACATATCAGAATGCTCAAGAAGCTGCATGCGCAGCGGCGCTCGAAAATGGATAGCAGGGAAAAGGAATTGGAGGAATTTGCTCGGAAGAATGAGGAGGAAGCAAAGCGTTTGGCAGAGGAAAGGAAAGAGTTAGAGGCTTGGCGTAATGCTCGTGCTGCAGAAGGAGCATCCTCCGCCACTGCAAGCAGCTCCTAGTCAGAATAGAGTGATTTAGCCCCTTTTATGTCATCATTAAAATTGGATAAAGTATGCGTATAACGCAAGTCGTATGATTGTGTCTCAAGTGTTGTATAGACATTTGATGTACGGCAAATGCACTTTACCTACGACATGTGCACGGCATAAACATCCTACCATCGAGGACGCCCGATGCTCCCGCTCATTATCTCACCGATTGACTTCTAGCTAAGAGGGAGGATCACAGAAGTTGCATATGAACTTTGAACATTAAGGAAGATCTCGATAGAGGACTTCCCATTCATGTTTGAGAAGAGCTCTTCGGTTCATAGCCTGTATGGCCATATCAAAGAAACACAAGCAATGCTCCTCGTTCATGTAAGAGAGAGACTTCCGTAGTCGTCTCAGAACGGAATGATTACCCTCTGCGACATTTGAGTTGACCATGCGCAGGTTGGGACTATAGAACATCGCCGTGCTGATACGACCAGCCCTCGAGCAAGTTGTGTGGCCATGTGCATGGAGCTCATCGACCAAGAACCTGTACCCATCGACGGATCAACCTCAGATCATAATGACTTAGTTAACTACCCACCTGACATGGGCAAAGTAAACAGGGTCGCGCAGCATGCAATAGGTTGCGAGAGAACAGGCAAAATCATACACTATGACCTGACAACGACAAGGATATCAATCCGGTGTGCTCTTCATCAAAGTTTGGATCTCACCTTTGGTGGGACAGGAAAGAAGCATTTGAGGAGAGAAAAGAAATCATCTCTCCCCTCGGACGTTGGCATGACTTGGTACGCCAGACAGATGCCATGCGGACACCATATACCAGCGATACCACCCGTCATGCGCATCTTTTTCTTCCTTATGACCCTGCGAAATAACCTTAAGCTTTGTGGGGCTGCCTGAGTGAGACATGAATCAACTCAACTGGTCATAGTACTTCTTGCACCCATCCCCACCACCTTCCCAGTCTCCGATTTTCTGTTGGCAGAGACGCCTCGCTCCTGCATCAGTCGGTATACCGGAGTATACGTCTCGATTGCCGCAGCGGGGGAATGCCGTCCTCACGCCCGTGCCGTCTCTCCCTGTCCTTCTTTCCCTTTCCAACCTCTCTTCCTCCAACTGTCTAGCTTTTCCCAACAGCTCTCCAGGCAGTTGACAGGTATAGTCAGCTCGTTCCTGGAGATCTCGCAAGACCTTTTGACTCCTCGCATTCATGACACCCACTAGGTCGAGGAATGTTTCTGGGAGTGCGAGATTTTCCGGGCCTTGTTTGAACGTGTCGATGACATGAGTGACAACTGGAGTCATCTTGCACATGTCATCGGTGGCATCACCGGTTTCCGAGAAATTTCGCAATTCCTGGTAAACTTGGGGAGGGAAGATGGCGGTAATGATGTCTGGTGTCACCAGCTATGAATATTTCTATCAGCATGGCGGCCAGGCCAAGTATAGGAAGAAAGGACATACTTGACCTAGGAATAGCCTTAACGCCCGTTGGTGTCGGGGAGGCAGATCAACAGGCTCCAGAAGCGTTCCCAGAAAAGCCTTCAAAGCAATTCCAACCTTCCTATCCACCTCTTCAGCACCTTGGGATATGTTCCTCTGGAAGAGTTCTTGGAGAGAGTGAGGAAATGCACGGAGAGCGCGAAGATTGACAATACGACACCATTCATGAACATCCTGACGGAGTTGTTGGAATCCATTGGCTGTCATAGAAAAAATGTCCTTGTGAAGGCAAGCCAGGGGTGTGTAGATAACACAAGGGCGGTCTTGACTGTCGACAGTCGGCAGAGTGGCAGGCCTAAGAGAACCTGTCAGGTAATGGGCTGAAAAATGAATTACAGTCCCATCCATAATGACAACCTCTGGATTCGGGCCACACTCGGGACAAGTCATGACTGTACCCCAACCAATGAGCTTAAGGAAGGCGAAGAAGGCCCGAGTGAAGGTTTTAATCGACACAAACGTATCTTGAGAGCCCAAGTTTAGATAATTGTCAATGATGGAAGAATGGAATGCATGGAGAGGCGTCTCCGAGCGCGTACAAAGAGATATGTACAGATCAAAGACGTTCCTTGAAAAACCAATCTCATTGTTGAAATTAACTAAGCCATGGGAGGCGAGGTCAGGGCCTATATCTCGACCGCAACCAGGCCTTGGACATCTGACAGTTTCCAAGCGTACTTTTTCCACACCAGTTGTGTGGAGAACCCGAAAATCGGTCCAAAAGGAACGCCCGAGACCTCGCAGCCGATCTGATAACCGCTCACCGCATCTACATCTTGCTCCTTCGTCAAGATGGAGACGTTGTGGGCATGAACCA
Source organism: Cryptococcus deneoformans B-3501A (assembly GCF_000149385.1). NCBI lineage: Eukaryota > Fungi > Basidiomycota > Tremellomycetes > Tremellales > Cryptococcaceae > Cryptococcus > Cryptococcus deneoformans. The sequence goes on from NC_009177.1 coordinate 2,107,752, forward strand.
TGGAGCGGAGGGTAGGAGAAGGGCACGTTGTCGGATTGGAAAAGAATGGCCGCGGGTGGTGGGCGAGGCTTGTTGGAGATGGTGACTTCTATTGCTTGCCGGCAAACTTCTCGCACACCTTCGCCATCAGCACCGAGAGGAAGGTCGTCGCCAACGCCATCATCTTCATCCTGGGCATCGTCTTCCCCTATGTACTCTTCTTCCAGAGCATCATTTCTAGCATGATTGATGTGGTTGCAGAGGCCACGGCAGCCGCGGCCCTGCTGACTACATCGCCATTGACCATTACGTTCTCGGTATACCACAACACGTCTTCCTTGGTTTTCCATAGCGTCTGCCTCATTCCCGCTTTGCTGTACGGAGTAGACAAGAAGGAAATCATCAATGTGGTAGCGCACGAGTATGACTGGGTCGCCGCGCATATGATTTTCGAGTCTGGCATGGATGTTTTGAAAGATGTCCGGTGCGTTGATGTACAACAAAACATGTACACAGTCTTGATTAGATCGGTAGGCTGGGCAGTCGCAAGACTTTTCACCACGGGACACTTGTAGGTGGCAGTACTTGGCATGCTACAAGTGAAACAATTGGCGATAGTTCATGTAGGGGACAAACCGAGGGCAATACTCACGGGCTTATTCCTGATGCTATCCCAACCTTGACAAATCCATAACCCCTCCCACATTAGCATGCAGAACACCCGAGACTCGTTCATCAGGCGTCTATACTGCTCCCATGGCTCCTCCTCTCCAAAACTATTCTCAAAGCTTGTAGTCGTCGATATGGATCGGTGGGAAGAAGGTCGAGGTCGTCGGGGATGGGTTGGAGGGGGGGCAGAATCGGAAGTATTGGAGTGAAGAGGATCTGCAGCAACGGGGCTCTGGCTGGGCATGAAATCATTCTCATAGCCACTGTAGCCTCCGTCGCTCTCATATCGTCGCATTTCATCCTCTCCATCTGGGAGCGGTGGAGGAGGAGAGTAGCGCATACGACGCATAAAGTTCTCGTGCTCGTCCTCGTCGAGGGGTGGGGAATGCCCAGGATCGTGGTGCTCTTCTTCTCGAGGACCGTCAATTGTACGTCGGCCAGGCCTTCTGAGATTGTTGATACGCCAGATAGGGGGGCCAGGCAGCCTAGCAGACCGGTTGGTTGTTCGGCTGGCTGCCAACAAAGCAGAAGGCGACAATGGCGGAGTTGATACTGAAGAGGAGGCAGATGAGGGTGCAGACGGTGACTGGACGAGGGGCAGAGAAGGAGGAAAGTAGGAAGCTGGCACTCTGTCATCATCACTAACATCCCCTTCATCTCCTATTATGGCACTTGAAAGGTCTGAAGCTCCTGGTAAAGCATCCAAGGAGGGCCGGATGATTTCGGGCGAATTGTCGTCGGAAGTGGTAGAAGAAGAGTCGAAGGGGTCGATCGCAAGACGGAATTCCTCAGGTAAACTAGCCATGAGTTCTGGAGAGAGAGAAAATGAGGGAAGTTGTCGTCGGGGCGGCATTACTGGCGAGATGTACTGGGATACGTATGGTGGTAATCTGGATATAAATATGCATTCATTGTTTTTATTATTGTGATTTCGGCGGATGGAGGGAGTGGAGGCAACAAAAAATATTATTATTATTAATTATGAGCCGGCCGCGGTGGAGGTGTGATGTGGCATTGATGTATGCATCCAGTATCAAAATCATTGGGTTTTGTATAATACTCCAGTCAAGAAAGGTTTGCTGAATTCAGCAGGCTACAATTGCTAAATTTCGTCAACTTACGTTGCTCTATAAACCTAAATCCCATTGTGCACTTAGACAACTACTATTTGTACATATATATTTAGACTTTGCGCCAAATTGTTAAAACGACACGTGAAAGTGACAAGGGTGCTTTTGATACAAAACAGTACCCTTTCAATATGAACTAGCTCAAGTACTGCCATTTGTGTCAGCATACTAGACCACACGAAACGGAGAGGGCAGATCCCAGGTATATACACACTCAAGTCGCGACAACCTATATCATCATCACCCATCTTTCGATCTGGTCAGTCCTGCACATGAACCATCGTAAGTTTGTAGCTAGAGTGACAGACGCCATGGATTATGGCCTGTCTGCCGGCAATGCCTACTATCACGCGCTATGCTTATTTACTCGCACATTTCACATGTTTTGCATTTTCACATTTCATCTTTGGTACTTTCGCGTTTCACTTTTGCATTTTTCACGAATTTTTATTACAATTTTTGGATGGCACTGCCGCTCAGTAACGAATGATGACGTATGATGTAAATACAGAAGGTTTTGTTTTAATTAAAGTAATTACTAATTCGACGAGTTGAGGAAGAGAATTGTTAATTCAAGCTGGATTTTTTGCTACGAAGGACGAGTGAAGGGAAAGAGCTCGAAAAAGATTTAGCCGCTGTCACTTTTATTTTTCTGATCGTCTTGCTCCTTCTTCTCAGCAGCTCTGAAAAGCTCTTTGTATTTCCCTGACTTTTCGCAGAGAGATTTGAAAAGAGAGCCATCCTTGCGAAGGAGATTCTGGGTGATTGATTAGCCAGATCCGTAACCGTACCAACTAGGTTGAGTTCCAGCCACTCACAATTGGGGTATCAAACTCAGCAACGGCCCCGTCTGAAAGAACAAGAAGCCTGTCATAATCTATGACGGAAGACAACCTGTGCGCAATAGTCAACAGTGTTGAATCCCTGAACTCTGAACGGATCGCTGTTTGAATGGCTTCGTCGGTCGCAAAGTCCACAGATGCAGTGGCTTCATCCATGATCTATGGCATACGAAATTAGCTTGCCATTACAAGTCGATAGTCGCATTGCTTACAATCAGGTTGGACCTCCTCAACAAAGCCCTTGCCATAGCGACCAACTGTCGTTGCCCTTGTGAGAAATTACTCCCACCGGCCGATACTTCTGTAGCGAGGGTAATGGTTGTTCTGGCATTGGCTGAACTAAAAGCAGAACCAAAGGCGGATGATGCAGATGACTGTGCTGTTGACTCCTCGGCAACGATCGCATCGAGACGACGACTGGAAGCGACACGACTAGGAGCACGGCTAGCCAAAGGGGTGGTCCCTTGAGGTCCAAGATTCACTCTGGCAAGCGCGTCGTAGAGTTCCGCATCGGTATGTTCGGTGAAAGGATCGAGGTTCTCCCGAACAGTACCAGAGAATAAGACGGCATCTATAGAAACATCAGCGAGGGACCGCCAAGGGATTTCTACAAAACAAACTGCCTCACCTTGAGGAATGTAGGTAATGCGGGAGCGCTGCAGCCTTATTAGTACCCGGTCCCGTACAGCTACGAGAAACTCACCAGGTCATCAACACCAATCTTTGTGATATCAATTCCATCCAAGAAGATACTTCCAGAAGTGGGGTCGGTGAATCTCAACAAGCTCATACCCAAAGTCGACTTTCCACTTCCTGTACGACCAATCAAACCAACCTTTTCCCCCGCCTTGACGTCAAATGATCCCTTGAAAACAGTAGGAAGATCGGGGGCGTATTTGATTTCGACGTCCCGGACGCTGAGGAAGTCAGGAGCACCTGTGTTGGCCGGCCAGTATGCAGGCGGCCGATTACTGGCGATGACAGCAGGAGGCTCCTGAGGAACAGACAAATACTCCTGCACACGCTCTACAGAGTTGAAGTCCATCTCAAGCTGACCCCAGAATCGAGAAACCCAGTAACAAGCGGAGACGAATGACTGAGCTGAGACGATCGCCATACCGGCGGAACCTGCAGGAACGGCTCCGCTGAGAGCCAGCAAAGTCGTCAACGCAACAGAAATCGCACCAAGGACGTCGAATCGGAGGAGGAGCTGGGAGAAGGTGTCAGTCCTAATGTAATCAAACTTGAAGCACTTAACATACCCAGCGGTTCATCATCTGCGTCCATAGTGTCAGCGAAAGGTCTCAGCGCCCACAAATAGGGGTAACTCACCCAGTAGTAATAGAATGCTTGGTTTGTTTGGTCAACCTGTTTACACAATTGTTCCATGAATCGCGCTTCTGCAGAGAAAGCTCGGACAGAAATAACACCATCAAGCAATTCGGCGAAGCCGGAGCTAAAAAGCAAACCTTAGTGACAGGGAAGTAAGTCATGGCAATTTTGCTTACAAAATGGGCGATCGAAGCTAAGGACCAGCATTAAGTCAGCCACATCCTATCTTGCCTTGAAGGGGGGCTCACAGTGGCTTCCAACCTCCTCAAACTTCGGCCAACTCGAAGCTTCATAACACAATCAGTATCAATTATTCAGAATGAAATCTGACTCACGTAAAGAACAGAATACTGGTAATATAGGTAACTGATGACAGCAGCGGGAACTAAAAACCACGGGACGATGAAACCGACCACACCCTTCGACAAGTCAATTTGTTATCTCTACAGGAGGCAAATGCGTACAATGGCAGCAATCAAACTGGAGACATAAATCAACACTGTACGAAGAGCACCGTTAAGACTAGAGTCAATAACCTCGACATCTGATTCTCGCGTTAGTGCTATAAGCATGCTTCTGAGGATCAATGCTAACCTCGAGAGAAACGGTTGATGATACGTCCGAGCGGAGTGACGCTGAAGAATCGCACAGTGGCTAGAAGACAAAAATAAGCTCTAAAATTCCCCGCCGGCTTCCATGGCCTACCTCGCATGATCCTGTCCAAAAGACGGTCGTGAATGGTGCTAGACATGGTGTTAGCTGGAGACTCTGGATATTGTGCATAACTTACACAGCGGCCTTGTAAGAACTCCAGGCTCCAATACCGCTGGAGGCAACACCCAACATAGCCGCTCCAAGAACTGCTAGAAGTGAGCAGCGGTCTGAGGAACTGACAGTTCGGAACGTACCAATGGCAGTGTACACAGCGAGGTAGAAAGTAGGGTCCGTTTCAGCAGAGGGGAAACGAGATGTGATTCCAGAAATGTCGACAGAGACAAGTTCACTAGCAGCGAAAGTTACGTTCTTGGGAACACTGTGCTGCAACACATGCTGGTGAAGATCGTTGTCAAAGTAATGGTTGGTCAAATCGTGGATAGCAGGCTTAAACATGGTAAAGAGGGTCGTGACACGTTGTTTTGAGTACGCTATAAGGAGGATGTTAAGGTCATGCCGAGTTACGCTAAGGAATGGACTCACCTTCACCCCAGACCTTAAGCCAGTACCTTTCCGCGACAGTGCAGAGTTGCGATAAGACTGATTCCCATCAGCTCTTCATCTCCAATCCGCAACAGTAACAAGTAGCGCCACCTACTCAATACAAAGACAGTCCACGCCCATGTGGTGTAGGTAGCTGCCACAATGTACAGCTTGTAAGTTTCCCACTTGACATTGCCGATGGCGCGCTCTTCATCTACGACATTGTGAGCTTTTGGCCGGACGCCAATTTCAAACTCTCAACTTACCTTGAATGAGCTTTTTTCCAGGACCCTTCCTCTTCTCTTTCTTGGTTTCTTGAACATCTGCATCTTCGCCTTCCACCACCTCCTCTTCCTGAGATTTTCCTTTGCCCTTACCTACGTCCTTGCGGAGCTCGGCTTCTTCCAAAGCCACCATTCCATCGAGATCGCCTCTTTCTCGCAACTCTTGACAGGTTCCTTGAATGTCGACGCGACCATCGAGAATTCGGACGAGATAATCGGTTGAAGGGAGGAGCAATTCAACGTGGTGGGAGATAAGCACCTGCAAGATGTCAGTAAGAAGTTTCAGGGGATGGGAAGGGACATACAACTGTACGGCCCTTCAAAATGGGCCCGTTGAGACATTTGTCGGTTAAGTGCCTGGCAGTGTGAGAGTCGACAGCAGCAAGAGGGTCATCAAGCAGAAGATGTTGGGTGTAAGAGTAGACTGCTCGAGCAAGGGCAACACGAGCTTTTTGACCGCCACTAACGAAAAAGTTTCAGAAAAATGGTGATCAACAGTAACCACTTATCAGTGACGGACCTTAAAGAAACCTGACACACCAATGGGTCAGCAGAGCTCGGACAAGCAGATCATATCAAAAGACGATGGGACTCACTCCCTTAGCCCCAATCTCGGTCATATCGCCATCTTCAAGAACATCCAAATCGGGGTTCCTGGCGATACATAAGCATCCATCTGACACCGCCACAAAATCCGCTTACAGGGCACAGGCTTCCAAAACCATCTCATATCGCTCCTCATCGAATGGTTCACCGAACAGGATATTGTTCTTGATCGAAGTCTGCTGCAACCATGGAGTCTGTGCGGCATATGCGATCGAGTTTCTGAGACCAGACGAAGAGTCTACCTGGGTAGTGTTCTTGGGCAAATAAGATCGGCCATTAAGGAGTTCCATCTCGCCGAGCAAAGCAATGAGAAGTGCGGTCTTTCCAGAACCCGTAGGACCGGTGACGACAGAAAGCTTGCCGATAGGGAAATTAATATTGAGGTCTGACAAAGTGAAAAAGGTGTCTTCGACGACAGTGCTGCCGTCGGTGAGGACACTATCATCGAGTGGACCAGGTTCGAAAGAAGGTTGCTTCCCTTTGCTAGGTTCGATGGTTTCTGACGATGAAGACTGCTGGCCAGTATTCCACCTGAAAGATGCATTCTCAAAGCCAATCTTGGTGGCTTCGTCATTCTGAGTTCCAGAGCGCTTGAGGGAGGAAACCCAATCAGGAACTAACAAGTTCTGTCAGCGGTGATCACCCGGTTTAATGGGCGTTGGCCTACCTTCGTCTTCAGCCAGGAAGTCCTCAATACGCTGAATAGACACCAAGGACTGCAATATTACCACGATCTGCAAAGGTGTTAGTCCCGCAACTTTCTGGGAAGGGGTCACAAATACTTACATAAGAGGGAATAATGTTAAGTGGAAGACGAAGCATTGTGAAAAGAGAGATTGCGGTGAAAGCCACTGAAACAGTAAGGTCTCGCTTCTCGATGATGATGTAGCTATCAGACGGTGTTAGCCTCGAGTAGAGCAGCTGATGTCATCTTACCAGAAGAATGAAACGAGGGTGACCAAAATAGGAGCAAGAGACCAAAGCAATGCGAACCAGACGTTGTTAATAAGAGCTGGCCAATAGTAAATTAGCTCTAGTGCACAAAAAGAAAAAATACTCACATCGAATCATCTGCTTCATTTCATTAGAACGAGCTTCGGCGGCCCGACCTTTCCACTGTTCGATCCAAGCAAAGAACTATGGAGCTGTCAGAAAAAGTCAACTTTTTAAAAAAAAGATAGACTTACCTTGATGAATTGGATGGCGCCGATGAGTTCGTTCATAACCCCAATTCGCTTGTCTCGAGCCTTGAGTAGGTCTTGAGTGATCTTCACACTGCGGCTGGAAACGAGGGAGTTGAGAGGAGCCGCTACCACCAACACCAAAATACCGGCAAACGCTGACCATCCGAGAATGCTGATGAAGCAAGTCAGGGGGGAATGGCCAGATATTGACTACAGACACTTACTTGTAAAGGAAGATGGAGGCAACGACGATTTCGAAAGGAGCGCTGTAGATAAAGTACGCACCACTGACAGTATTGGCAATCCTGGTTGTATCACCTAGAAATTTGGTCAGTCTCATAAGTTGTCATAGCTTGAACAGTACACACCAGACATGAGGTTGACGACCTTGCCACTGTCAGCATTGGACATTTTTTCCTGCTTGCCATCCTTTTCCTTGCCCTCCGCTCCGGTCTTCGAAACAATACCCGAAGCATCCTTGCGTCGAAGGGCCTTGTCGTAGACAGCGGCAGTGAGCTCGGCCTTGATTCGGACGGCGGCTCGACGACTATGCCAAAGGTGGAGAAGGTCGACAAGTGCCTATGCATAGGAATTTAACCGCATCCTCGATATTAACTGCAATTCACACACCTTGGAGATGGAAGCGAAAAGCGCGAAAAGAGCAAAGACGTATGCTCGGGACATGGCTTCTCGAGACCTGATATCCAAACCCTCACTACTTTAATCAGCCATGCGTCAACAGGGACCTGTGCCTCAACTCACAGAATCCTGTTCAGAAAAAATGGCCCAGCATAGTTGAGGATGACCGAGACCAAGGTCAGACTAGCATCCAAAGCCATATCCAACTTGTTGACAACGAAAAGTTTGTTGACGAGCTTGCTGGTCGTGACCTGCCTGAACTTTTCAAAAACGATTGCCGTCTGCTGGGTCATGGAAAGCGGAGGAAGGTCCTCGGGCTCCAGCTCTTGGGAGTTGCCATAGCGGATAAACGAGTCGACCCAGCTGAAAGTCACCCAAGAGAAGAGAGTCACGTTATCATCGGGCGCAACTTGGGGCTGCAATGAAAGCCAGAGGAACGGTCACGTCAGCGCACGGACGTCATTGGAAGTTTGCTATTGTAAACAGGGAGACCTCACCAGTCGCGAAAGGACCTCTGGAGACGCTAGTTTGAGGCTCCCCAGCACGAGGATAATCCCAGCCGTGGCTCCAGCGTTCACAAGTTCGAGCGCAATTCTGCCCGAGCTCGCCCAGGAAGGAAGAAAGCCAGTAATCGTCTGAATGTACCACGCCTGTCCAACTGTCCATGCTGATACCACAAACAGAAGGATGGCGGCAATGAGAACTGACCATGGAGGGGTGGTGAGAGGCCGAAAGGCAAAAGTCGAAAAGATCCCAAGCTACCGCACGAGAAGGCGTCAGAATCGATGTGAAACGTCTTGACATCCTGAGGACTGTGCAACTCACCCATACCACCACCATGCCAACAGAGAGCAGTGCGTCTCTCAAAGTCACGCCATTTTTATCAACAAGTTGAAGGGTCTTCCATCCAGTGATACCGGTCCATGCAGCAGCTTCTGCAAGAGAAAGTGCCGCCAGGACAGATTCTTTCCATGCTCTAGGCCGACGAGCTTGTTCGTCTGCTTTTTGCGCAGCCGTAGCTGGTTCAGGAGGTACGAGGGAGCGAAGGGTGACAAAGTCGGAGGAAACGAGAGCAAGTCGGTTGCCGAGTTGCTTAAAAGGCGGAATCGAGAAGAGCAAGGAGAGAAGCAGCACGATGAGAGAAGGGACAGTTCGAATGGTGGATATAAGAGAAGGAGAAGGGAGGCTCTGTATCTCATATCAGCCAAGGAATGTGTACTGAACTGTAGGATTGACATACGATATTTGAGACGTCCATGATGCTCCAGCGTCACTGTACTACTCTAGTATGGACGAAATAGCAATGCACCAACGCTTCGGGGCACTCTTAATCTGATGTAGTCAACCCGCTCGTCCTTCTAGGTGAAGACGGAGAAGACTTGATATAAACGATAGGGGTATTAGACGATATTCACTGCTCCCCAAAGTTCTACGATTGTTTCTTGTAGAAGAACAACAAATGAGCCAAAAAATCAACGAAAGCAGACAACGAAACGAGCAGATCCGTGTTGATGAATTCGCACACCCATCGGCATCCGAAAATTAGCCCCGGTGCCCCAGCAAAAGGCACCCGAATCGCCTTCCATGGTTTTTGGCGCGCCTATTTGTTGATCCCTTTCAGCTGCTAATCGCAGGCCTATTTCGGCCGCAAAATGTTATCAATCGCTGTCCCCTGCGTCCTCCGCAAACGAGCGAATTCTATCCACCTCTAAAGAAATCCCAAAAAATCGGCTCTTACCACATTTTCCCGCCTAGCACATCTATCTACCCACCACCACAAAAAGCAGAGTCCATCGAAAATGTCCAATGAAGCGAACCGAGAATTAGCTAGATTATGGCGTGTTTCCCGAACCGTCCACGAGATGGTTAGAGATCGAGTGAGTCTTGGAACTCTGTGCTCTGACTTTGGCTGGGTAGAGAGAGCTAGTAATGTGATTTACTAACAGGGAATAATGGTTAGGGGTACTTGCTTGCCGATTATGAGATCAACGTTTCGTTCGAAGAGTTCAAGGACAGGCATGGTGCGACTGGATCTGTCGAGTGAGTGTGCCCATCCTCATGAACCTGCCATCTTGCCAGGAGGGCTGTCGCCATAGATGGATGAAATGTCCGCAAGCTGACAAATCTTCAAGCCGTTCCAACATGAGCTTCGATGCCATTCACGAGAACGACAACACCGACAAAATCTTTGTGTACTTTTGCGCGGACAAGAATGTCAGCAAGGCTTCTATGAAGACGTATGCATCTCTTCGCCTCGGAGAGGTGACGCATGGACTGACGGCTATGCGTTAATTTAGTTTTATTGGTTCTATGGACAAGATGGGTGCTAGGCGAGGAATCATCATCTGGAGTGAAAAGATGTCACCGGCGGCCAAAAAGGTGCGTTGTTGGCCCCATCTTCGTCTTTTAAAGCGCACATCAGCTGACGGGCTGCGGTCCTCAAAACAGACATTACAAGAAATGCAGTCCGAGTATCACCTCGAAGATTTCCCAGAATCCGACCTTCTCGTCAACATCACCAAACACTTCCTCGTCCCCAAGCACACCGTCATGAAGCCTGAAGAAAAGTCTGCTCTCATCAAGCGATAGTGCGTCAAGTCCTTTCACCCCTTCACCCGCTCCCAGTAATCATCTGCTGATGTAGTACTATTTTAGCCGGTTGAAGGAGACTCAGTTACCACGTATCATGATCACCGATCCCGTGGCCAAATACTACGGCTTGAAGAGAGGACAGGTTATGAAGATTGAGCGAGCGAGTGAGACTGCTGGACGGTCAGTCATTTTTAGTGCCTCTCCTAGAGCGTTTGTGCGCTGACCCCGAATCAGGTACATTACTTACCGTATTTGCATGTAAAGAGGTTTTGGTAGATGACAGTAAAGTAGTTTCGGGATATGGATTTGTTTTCATCTATTATTGCATGATATGTATAACGTTTATTTTGACAAGCGGGGCAATTGTCTTGCAACTGTACCGCGTCTAGCTGCTTGATCCGGCTCTAGTGAACATGAAAGGGAGCAAGCATTGAAAGATCCATATGCAAGACAAACATCTATCTGTAAACACACAGAGCTCTATATATATAACGGAACGAAAATGACCCCAGGCATCCAAAAAAGTTGTAAATCTTTAAAAACAAAACTCATGGCACATTCCTTCTTCTATGAGTATGATGCCCACCTATCCTTCTAAGCATCCAGAGCAACAGTAGCCGTAGCAGATTGTGTCTCTATAGCTTCAGCGATAGACGCCTCCTCTCTTTTAACCACACCTTCCGCAGGGTCACTATTCTTATCCGTCGATTGTGCTACAGCAGTCTCTAAAATTGCTGCAGACTTTGTTTTGGGGGTAGGAACTCGACGAATGGCCTTGTCATCACGTTGCTTCCTCATCCATGCACCCTGTAGAGGAAAAGACAAGGTCAATCAGCTGCTGCTTGAAGCGAATGTATGATATGAAAAAAACTACACGGTACTCACATCCTTTGGCCTCCTCTTCCTCGCCCAAGCTTCTTCCAGCTCTCTCTGCTCCGCCATTACTTTCTCAAGGTGCATCTTGTCATTCGCAAGGTCAAACACGGGTCCACCAAACTTGAAACCACCACTTTGTCCGGCAGCCACAGTGGGCGCGGTTGACAGATCTGCAGAATCGACGGGCAGGGGTTCCTGGTAGCCTATGCCTGCAAGAGCGGAAAAGAATACTATTGTGCAGCTGTCATACCGACAGTTTTAGCTTGGGGGCCTGGGATAAGAAAAAAGGTGCGTGCCAAAGGACTTACGAGAAAAAGATGAACAAAAATGGAAGATTCCCTCTTTTCGCAGCTCTCATGAACCTAGCGCCGATCGCTCTTCCAATCCTCTGCGGCGTCAGCTTCTTCCACCCGGGACCGTCTGAATTTGCTGCAGGTCCTCTTGAGGGCGATCTGTCGATGGATATTATATGGTCTCCGACTCGACTGGGAGTGAGAGTGGCTTGCGGGTTTTTAGGAGATGGTGGAGGAGAGCGTTGTGATGAAGAGGGGCCATTACCATTTTCAGCAGCAGAGTACGACCCTGATGCTGTCCTGGAGGTGAGGGCGGGGCCTTGGGGTGGTGGGAGATGGGTTTGGTCTGACATGGCGCGCAATGGAAGATCGAGAGGATGGCGAGATGGAGATCTCTGAGAGGCGGCAGCAATTGTGGGAAGGGTGTAATCGAGAGTGTGAAAAGGGGATAATAATATGGTGCTCGATTGACGCGATGGGAGCCCTAGGCGGGTGTCGCGGTCTCAGCTTGCACGATTATTGAAAGAGCAGTTGCTGGACGACAGGAAACAACGTTGATGACAAAAAGAATGCATAGGATGAGATATAGTTTCCGGCCTGGAGCTCTCTGGCGCTGGAAGAACTCAGCGTCAGGGTGCGCAAAGCCAAAACACGTCTGCGCTGGCAGGAACGCGATTATTCGTCTAAGTTTACTCTTCGCTTCCCATCTTTTCGTTTCCGTCTCCATCTTCCACCTTCGTATCCATCAATCATCTCTCATTCTTCATTTATCATCGCTCTTACACCTCAGACATGCAAAAACCGTATGGTACGCGCAATTCATCCGATAAAAAACCATTAATATAGTGACATATACAAAAACTGTCCTTGTTCCCTACTACGCCGCCTCGACGCGCGCGACATGACGTCGGGCAAGGCAGCAGGCAGTTAACCTAATACGATATACGGTATACGGAGCTTATACCAGCTTTTGGAGGGTGAAGATAACCTTGCTATTGAACGCCTAAGAGGATCTTTAAACAGCGATACACTGGGTGCCATTGAGACGGAAGGCAGATTTGCAGCTGTAGACTATGGGAATCGTGAGTACAGAATCCAAAACATTCAAAAAGAAGCAATTACCAGCACAAGAGCCCAACTCGCAACCAACGGACAAGGCATTCGGGATCTGGGTGCAGTCTTGACCCTCGCCAGTGGAAGAGCAACCACCGCAAGACTCGAGCTCGGTAGCGAAGTCGACACATTCGTAGGCCCATTCACCACCGGAAGCGCTGTTAACGGTACTGCAAAACCATCGTCAGGTACTTGCAGCCATCTAGAATTATGCTGCTCACCAGGCATGGAGAGAGCCAGGGCAATACATTCGGTCAAGCTCGGTCTGGGGGTAGAGAGTTTGTTGCTGGCGGGCCTGAATAGTTCGCTTGCCTGAGGCGACTCAGTGATGCTCACACTGTTTCAGAAACAATCGTTGCTCACCTTTTCCTTTGTTGGCCGCTTGAGAAGGAGAAGACCCTCCTGAACTGCAGCATTCTAGGGAGTGACGTCAACAAACAGTAACAACAATCTTTTAACCAACTCACGTTTATTGCTGTCCCAGTTGTCGCAATCGGGTTCAGGAGCACGAGAGTGGAGAGGCTTGCACTTTTTAAGGGTCTTGTGCCAGAACCAGTTGGTGGGACAAGTGATACCACTAGGGCATGATCCCTTGGGAGGACTGGTGTGCCAAGAGTTGTCGCAACAAGAACTAGATCGTTCGTGCCACCATTGATCGCCGGAACAGCTACCAGTGTTCTTGGCACACTTCTTGGTCTTCTCATTGAAAGTGTAACCTGAGTGCAACAATGTCAGAGATATTGATTACATGTATAAGAATTATTCACCTTCTCCACAGTCACAACTCGCAACCTCGGTCTGGGGAATACAGCTTAAACTAAGGTGAGTGGAAAATTGAATAGCAGTGGAAGAAAAGTGCTTACCACTTGGCAGTCTTGTGCATGAACCAGTTGAAGGGGCATATCAAATCAGACGAAGGGCTGTAATCAATGTCAGCCACCTATCAATATTACCACCCAGTTCAACTTACGTGGTCCGAGTTTGAGGAGAAGAGCAGAGAGGGTTGCCCAATAGTTGGGTGAAGAAGTCACCAGAGGAAGAACAAGAGTTCCTCTCAGAGACGGAAGCCTTGACAGTGATCGAGGCAGAAACACCAACGTTGATTCTGGTACCCACAGCCAAGGAGATTCCGTTGGCATGGGCGTAAGAAGCGAGACCGAGAAGAGCAAAGATGTTGGTAACGAGCATGCCGTCCACAGTGTTTTTTAAGGTAGGAAGAAGTGTCGCCTTGGTCGAAAGAAAGAGTGGCTATTAACTTAAATAGGTATGGTAACCCTATAAAGATCTGGAGTATGGGAGCCTGGTGGCAAGAATGAGGCGGGATTCGGGAAGGAAGGAAAACGGGTCGGTGCTGTGATGGATGAAAGAGAATCGATGAAGAAGGGGGTTATTCGGAAGGCAGGATTGCCTTTATATCGCAAAACAAAGGAAATGGTCGGCTGATGATCATCGTTCTCTTGCAAGAACGTCCTTTGGAGTTGTCCTAATAGCGCACTGGCAACCGTCGCCAAAGGGAGTGTGTCTCAGCGCACTGACCTCCATCAAGGGCTAAAAATCCCGACATCTGGAACTCGTAAACTGTTGGGGCTTGAAATCGGTACGAGCATGGAGAGGGTAGAAGCTGAATGTAGAGGCACGGCGAAAGCAAGACAAGGCAGCTGCAGTAAGGGAATCATATGTAACCGTCAGGAGCAGTGACATCCTGCAGCGCAGCAGAAAGCAATAATTTGTACGTCAACGAACCAATCCGTTTGTTCTGTCTCTTTGCTACCAAGTGGCCAAGCCGTGCAGCTGTCGTTGTTCAAATATTTCAACTTGATACATGTCCCGAGGATCTGATGGTCCGGAACAGGGCTTCCGAAGGCTCTGTTACTCGGCTCTTTGTCGACGGCGTGTTGTGATTGTGAGGCGTTGTATGGAATAAAAAGACCACGATGATGGTGTTTCATCCATCTTTGCGCTCGGACCTCTTTGGGACGCGTATGCATCCTCGGTGCGTCGAGCGGCCGATCCTCGCGTCACCCTACGGTTCCTGTCTTTACTGTTATTTACATGAGAATCTCCGGACGCAGGATTCTTTTGTTTTCACGTGTAGTTGCATGATGCATATTGACATCATGGCTCATGGACAATGGACAGCTCAACCATTCTACCCAATGCTAACGGGCGTTTCTTTTAACAACAACGGTGATGGCTCTCGTAGATGTTCGGCCGGCTAAATTCGACCATGTCTCTCAGCTGCTGAAACGAAGCTTGAAGATGTACTATTACGATACCACATCTCACCATCATAATATACCCTCGTACAATCGAGAGGAAGGTCAACGAATAAAATCAGCTGTTCGCTGTCTGTCAATGTTAATTGGTGGTAAAGATATTCCGATCCGAATACTGACGCACTAACAACTTCCGCTGGTTGCTGTTTGTTGTTGTTGTTGCTTCCCTGCCCTCGATCGTACCCCGCCAGTAGTATCTACCATTATTTACTTTGACCCCTAGCCATGCATAATCCTCCACTATTATGCTTGACTTACCATTCATAATGATTCACAAATCACGTTGAACCTTTTTGCCGCTCGGTTCTTCGCCTGTCTCACATTCCTCCTTGGGTGCCGATAATGGACAGTTTCAGATCAAAAGAAGCAACGCGCCTTTTGTTTGGTGGTTTATTTTGTAGTTCTTTCAGCAGCAAATGTCAGGTCATTTTTGGAGTGACAGCATTTCTTTCGCTCCCTGTGCTCATTGTTCACTCATTGTTCGTTACACAGGTGATTGTTAGTTGCGAACAGCAGCTTGTATGATTAAAGTACCTCTCCATGTTAAACCACTCACTCATTATTTGTCGCATGAGGAGGTTTTTTTACTTTTTGCGTTGACACGCGCTCGTTGATTTTTTGGCCTCATCGGTTCATGGAAGTGCCTGAATCCACAATCTGTTTTAAAGCGACTTCTGGGCTAGCTAGAAGCAGTGACTAACTACCTACTGACTGTGGCCGATGACTAATAATTAGGTGGTACTCGGAGGCTTCAACTGCCAATTATTTCTTCTTCAGCTGTTTATTTACATACATCGGCTACCATTAGCCGCCGTTCGTCGGTTATCAGTACGAGTAATCAAATAATGGCTGAATAGTGGTTTTTTGTTGTACCAGTCATACCAACAAGCCCTTCCTTACCCCCCAAAAGGAGAAAAGGCAAGATTCTTTGCATTACTAGCCACTAACCCGCTGGGAAAGATATCTTAGCCATAGAGAAACAACATTTTATACATAGATGCAATGCTTCAAAACGATGAATGGCAAATGATATAGATAAAAACGAAGTTACAGACAGATTATACCAGACAGATTATACGAAGTTACAGACAGATTATACCAGACGACTAAACTCTATTGATAATCAATGACACCAAATTTCCGCGAACTACCTTCAGATCACACTCAATCAAGTGCAGTCTATTGACGACTCAGGTTTTGCATTTGAACGAGCTCATACTGCAAAAATTAGTCATTGCCCTTGAATGAAAATGGACAGATGGACACTCACATAGCCTCCCTTCTTGGACAAAAGCTCTTGATGTGTTCCTTGCTCAGCCACCCTGCCTTCAGAGAAGTAGTAGATCTGGTCAGAATGTTGAATTGACGACAAACGATGAGCAATCGCAATGGTTGTTCTACCCTTGGCTGCCTTATCAAGTGCCTCCTGAACGACCTTTTCTGACTGACTGTCGAGTGCAGAGGTAGCTTCGTCAAGGAGCAAGACTTTAGGATTTCGAATGAGGGCACGAGCGATAGCGATACGTTGCTTTTGACCACCAGAAAGCTGAGAGCCTTTCCCACCGACTTCAGTGTCAAAACCATCTGGCAAGGATACAATAAAGTCGTACTAAAGCAAAAGTTAATATTGTTCCTCGAGAATGGATGTTGAACGCACGATATTGGCATCCTTGCAGGCAGAATCAATCTCATCCTGAGTCACCTCCTCTAAGGGCTTGTTCGCACCCAAAAGAATATTAAACCTGATTGTACCAGCATAAAGGGTCTAAGAAAAAATTCAGCAACGTTCTCACTTGTTAGCTTATTACTTACAGGTTCTTGAGAAACAAGGGAAATCTGGCTACGGTAACTCGCCAAGTTGAGCTCCTTAATATCAATGCCATCCAAAGTCACACGGCCAGCCAAAGGGTCGTAGAACCTCTCCAACATTTGAATAGTGGTAGACTTTCCACAACCGGAAGGACCGACGAGGGCCACACTGAAAAACAGAGTTAGAAAATCAGAATATTCTTCAGTCGAGCTCACTTACTAAGTGCCGGCAGGAACATCAATAGTCAAATTCCTCAGTACTCTCACTCCCGGCCTGGTGGGATACCTGAAGTGAACACCTTCAATTCGCACGTGACCAACGACGTGCTCGTGATCAAGCACCTTCCCTTCACTAGATTCAGCATTGATGGCTGGTTCGTTGTCAATGCTTCGAAAGATGGAAGCGGCCGAGGAATTAGCCTTGGAAGCATCCGGGACGAAGGTGAAGACGTTTCCAGCTTGAATAGACGCAAAGACCTAGAGAAAGTTAGCGTCAAGGAGCGCTTCACCAGAATAGACACCTACAATGGAGTTCAGGACAGTATAGAAACTAGCAGTGGTGTATTTGCCATTGATGATCCATAGAGCACCAATGTAGAAGACCAGAGCAATGATACAGAAAGTCAAACCCTGACTCGCCGCAAAGAGGCATTGGGATTTAATAGAAGTACGGCTGATTTTTCTGTTAGCAGGATCCTGGCGTAAACTTGAGTACTCACAAATTTAACTTCATAGGAGCTTTAAGAGCTTCAGAATAGATCTCCCTTACATCCTTCTCCCTGGTAAGACTGGCTACTGTCTTAACGGCTCCAGCGGCTTCACTGGCAAGATGTGCACTAGCGGCATGGAGCTTCTTCATACGTTGGTCCTTGAGTACGACAACCTTGAGACGAATGTAACCTCCAGAGACAAGGATAGGGATACAAGCGATACCAATCAGAGCAAGAACTACCTCAAACCGTTAGATTCTTAGACAGTGCTTGGTAAAGTAACGTACGAGGGCCGTAGCACAAGCCGATGATACAACCACCGAGAAGAGTGGCGCAGGACTGGATGATTGTACCCAAAGTAGGTCCGAACAGACCCTGCACCTTCTGAGGTTGATCTGCAAGGTTGGATGTGACGGCACCAGTCTTGAATAACATGAGCACCGCGACAAGAGCAAAAAAAGCAGAGTCACTTACAGAGTTGTGTTCCTCGTCGAACCATTCAATATCATGTCGCAAAGTAGAAGTGAACAGCTTTTTCCTCAAGACACCGTTCAAATCCCAACCAGCGTGAGAGAAACCGGCACTCTGGAAGAAGATGACAAATCCAGCCGCGAGAGCAGTGATGAAGTACCATAAGCTGATGCTATGCGTTAGCTAATGCAATTTAAAATGAAGACAAGCACCACTTACGCTCTGCGGCTGAGAGCATCTCGAAGTTCGGTAGGATCTTGAATCTCAAAGTCGGAGAGGGCTTTGCCAAAAAGGATGGCCAAAGCAGGATAAACCATGCCAGCACAGATGGCAGCGATAAACGCTAATTAGAAGATTCAGTA
>NC_009177.1:2131115-2138615 GCF_000149385.1 Cryptococcus deneoformans B-3501A
TAAGGTCATCAGCGCATCCAACAACGGCAGTCTCGGCGACACCCTTGTGGAGGATAAGGGCAGACTCAACCTCGGCGGTGGAGAGTCGGTGGCCAGACACGTTGATAACATCATCAACTCGTCCCTTGATCCACATGTAACCGTCATAGTCTCGGGCAGCACCGTCACCAAAGAAGAAGTAGCCGGGGTAAGGCTTCATGTAAGTCTCAAGGTACCTCTTGTGGTCCCTGTAGACGGTCCTGGCAATACTAGGCCATGGCTTCCTGGCAACGAGAACACCCTCCACATCGTTACCCTCCAAGACCTGACCAGTTTGAGGGTCAATGATGTCAACATCCATACCGAAGAAGGGGAAGGTGGCGGAACCAGGCTTGGTGGAGATGGCTCCAGGGAGAGGAGCAATAGAGATGGAACCAGTTTCGGTCATCCAGTAAGTATCAACAATGGCACATTGGTTCTTGCCCGCAAAGTCATTGTACCAATGCCAAGCCTCGGGGTTGATGGGCTCACCAACAGAGCCCAACACTCGGAGAGAGCTGAGATCGTGGTTCTTGACGTGGTCCTCGCCCATACGTCTTAACAATCGGATCGCAGTAGGCGCAGTGTAGAGCTGAGTAGCCTTCCATTTGTCGACAAAGTCCCAGTATCTGGATGGTGTGGGGTAGACGGGAGTGGATTCAAAGACGGCGGTGGTGATGCCGTTGGCGAGAGGGCCGTAGATAATGTAACTATGTCCGGTAATCCATCCGATATCGGCCATACAGGCGAATCGGTCATCCGGGTGAGCGTCAAAGACGTACTTGAGGGTAAGGGCGGCGCCGAGGAGGTAACCACCGGTGCAGTGGACGACACCCTTGGGCTTACCGGTGGAACCAGAGGTCTACGAAGCGTTAGTCCTAAAACTGCATTGGAAGCTAGGAAACAATTCACGTAGAGGATGAAAAGAGGGTCCTCGGAAGCCATCCTCTCGCAAGGGCAGTAAGCGGGCATCTTGGCACACTCTTCGTCCCACCATTTGTCACGACCTTCAGTCATGGGGACCTTGTTGCCGGTTCGTCGAAGGACGAGAACGTTCTCAACAAGGGGGCACTGCTGGAGAGCGGCATCGACGACTGAGAGGTGTAAGTTGGAATTTCTACAATAAAACAGATCGACCTACTTTGCTTAGTAGCAATACTCTTACCACCTCGTCGACCCTCGCTAAAACATCATTAGCTTTATATACTACAAATTTGTTCAAAAATTCGACCTACTCGGTGGTGATCAAAACCTTGCATTCACAGTCATTGACTCTATCCCTCAAACTCTCGGCGCTAAAACCGGCAAAGACAGCAGAGTGAATGGCACCGATCCTGGCACAAGCAAGGAACGCAGCAGCGGCTTGCCAAGTCATGGGAAGACTTAATGTAGCCTGTCAGCTACTGAGACTCGATTTTCAAAGAATCCA
The DNA here is from genome assembly GCF_000149385.1 of Cryptococcus deneoformans B-3501A. Taxonomy (NCBI): domain Eukaryota; kingdom Fungi; phylum Basidiomycota; class Tremellomycetes; order Tremellales; family Cryptococcaceae; genus Cryptococcus; species Cryptococcus deneoformans. Next base: position 2,132,563 of record NC_009177.1, read on the forward strand.
TTTTCCTGGCTGCAACTCACTAGATGGACACAGCGTCACCCTTCTTGACACCGTAGCTCTTGAGGACATTGGCAACTCGGCAAGTCTCCTGCATGAGCTCCTCGTAAGAAATCTCACGGGACTCAGAGGGCTCGTCGGCCTCGTAGATGATGGCGGTCTTTTTCGGGTTCTTGTAGAAGTGTCGGTCAAGACAGTTGTAAGCAGCGTTCAAGGTACCTTCGGGGCTGCAAAGTCATCAGTCAAATCATCCACACCCAGAGCGTTCCCACATTTCACTCACAACCACTGAATGTCTCCGTGCTCAAAGCCACCGGCCCTGACAGTCTTGAAGTCCTCATACCAATCAAGAGTCTCCCTGGCCTTTGCGGCCCACCACTCATCATTATTGGGACCAACAGTCTTGGCCCATTCATTGACGTAGGCCTCGTAATTGGGACCAAGGTGAGGCTTCGGGCGGCCTTCCTTGCCCTGCATACGAGGAGGGGGAGCGAAGAGGTCCTCAGACTCGGGGACGGAGTCGGGGAGAGGGTGAACGTGGTGGACGCCGGGTGCAACTTCTGTCTTGCCCATGTTGACTACTGATATGTGGATGTTGCGTAGAGCACGTGTACGGAATAAAGTTAATATGCGCTGTTGTGTGCGGCGGAATTAATTGTTGGGGAAACGGGGACGGTTGTCAGCGGAGAGTGGCTTGACCCGTTCGGGAGCGGGGGGCTTACCTTTCGTATTGGTATTTCGGCGGTCTCCTATAAGTTATGTACTAATACTTGTATTGCTGTTGCGCCTGTCACTTGTGGTACTTCTGGGTGTTCCTTGCTACAACGTATGCCTGAATACAACTTGTGGATTTGCAGACTGCAGCTCGCTCAAAAGTTCTGGTGTTTTTATATCCAGTCGCATTCGCAGTATTCCACCGAGGGCCCGTCAACCGGCAGTTGATACAGCCGTCAGCAGATCGTATATCCGGTAAAAATCCATTACCGGCCCGTCCATTTCCTGCTTCACCTTCCCCAATTCGCCCTTTTCCATACTTCATTAGCGCTGGATATCAAATACCCGACCTCGCAATATTCTCGATCACATCTATCAACCAGCCTATCACGCTTGCACCGCTGGCTGTAGCGGCCTCGCGCTATAGCGCCTAGTGACACGCATCCTATTGCTCAGCTTCCATTAATTATTAAAAGGCGCGGAGGCGTACGGACGACTATCGAGGTCTGCATTTTCATCAGGTTTGGTTGGGTTAACCGAATAAAGCCGGGTTGGGCTGTTTGGCTCATGTAAAGACAATCTGAAGGTGAGGAAGAGGATACATGGGCCATAACAGCCTAAATTAACTGGGCATGAAGTGTAGTATTGGGCCAGATGAGGATGACCGGAGAAGCCGCCGAGTGGGGACGAATCGCAAACAGATATCCCTAACTCCCTTCTATATCTTTCTCGATGTATGATGGAACTGTCAACATCCAATAAGGGTAAGGAAGTCGACTACTTAGATAACAGAATCCCGTTTAATACATGCCATACTCATCTTGTCCCCAGTCATCTTCCGTGATGCTCACCCACGCCAGGTAAATCAGTGTCATTGATACAATCTCGAGAAAAGTGGTGAGAAACGCAGAGTTGACTTTTCCGTTCGAGGCCTGGGTATCACTGTCAGAAGCGAGCGAAATGGGTGATGACTAGGAGCGCCTACGTTGCAAAGAGGCTGGGACGCCAGGAAAAAAACAAGCTGTGCTGCCACGAAGAAGGCAAAAGAAGCTAGGTACAAAACTAAAACCAGTAAGTATCTCTGCCGACTCGTCATAAATCTTCGCCTTACTCGCAGGCTTTCTCTCATCCAACACCTTGATCACAATGTACAACATGATGAGGATGTAGAGGACTGAGAAGCTATACGGACCCCTCTTAGCAAATGCCAGCTTCAAGACATTGTGACTTACGCTGCTGGCAATATCAATGAGAATACGAACAATGCAATGCCTTTCAAGTTCTCCGCATCCGCTATGGAAGTCAAATGGAACGCTTGACTCCAGTGCAGACCTGTGTCGAGGGAGATATAAAGAGTGGCTGCAAAGAAAAGTATACTGAAGATTGAAAGTGGCACCAGTGCCGCTGCTGTTCCATCCCTATCTCTCTTATCAGCACTACTTCCCCTCAACACTTGACAATTTGTACACCCACTCGACTATCTGGGCAGCAATCAAAGCGTTCCCTAACAAAAGCCAGAAGAAAACGACGATAATGCCAATGTGGATCGCACTGACGACAACGAGGCCTTTTGACCCTTGCTTGAGGAGGGAGGTCATGGTCACGATTTGGAGAGCTGAGCGAACCCCGAAAGCGACGAGCAGTAAACGAAGTTCAGCCCGTCCGACGGCCGCCCATCTTCGAGAAGCCCGAAAAGCGAACAGTGAAGCGATTAAAACTGCCACGGCTGAAAGAACGATAAGGGCTGGGTGCGATATGGTAAGCAACATATGGCAAATGTGGAGGATAACGACTAACCAATATCTCCAGAAGATCCTCTTTGTCCTATCCGAGCTATCTCACAATTTGACCCCACGCCTGTTCCTGCATCCCGTTTGGCTGCGAGTACCGCCAAATCTTCGTTGGAATTTTGCCTCGTCTGTTGATTGTCTAGTCAGCGAGTATAACCAATCCCAATAAGCAACATACGACATTGTACTGGCTGAAGAAAGTCGAGCTTTCGGGGAAGAGGGTAGTGAGGAATGGGGTATCATTCTCGAATAGTTGGGAGAAGAATAAGTTGCACTGTGGCAATACGGTATGTGAGCCTGACGAGAGGTTCAGTTTGTTGACGGGCCCGTATCCCATCTTGGAACCTACACATCCACCCAAAAGAGCCGAATGGTTCTGGCATGTTGCTGGCTATATCTTCTCTGATAGATGATGCGTTTCTTTGAACGTTTTTCGATGGTTGGTCCTAAGCTTGCGCTTGGTATGCCGGTGGTCTGGAACTATTATTCAACAGTTTGCCGAGCTCTGACCTCTTATAATGGTTTGTCGTCAGGCGGTCGTTAAAATCGTTTGAGATCAGCTTCCAGAGCTAAGAGTTGAATGTGTGATCTTTAGTGGTGACAGAGGAGTGACTGCTAGCGTTATTAAGAGAGGGTAAAGATGAAGAAGAGGATGATAAAGGAGTTGCCAATTTTGTTAATGATGTGCTCCTCCAGGTGTATGCACGTCCGTAACAACATCCTCCAGCAGGGCACACAAGGTGTCTGTGCGTAAGGAACCATTAATACATGTCGGTATCGCCGACTATAGAAGGTGGAGTATTTTCGTGAAGAAACTTGATCTTTGTTCAGTAATAGAGTAGCGATACAAGGATGATCGAGCCGTTCTCATTCTAGTCAAGTCATACCAATCGAGTGGCAAATCTTGTATGTAGAACGCAGAACCGATAAAATCGACCATTAGAAGTGGAGGAAGAAGAAGGAAGGAATGCCGTTCAAAGTTTATTGCGGCCGATGTCCTTCGAGATTACCTGATCTTCTTCAATCAGTGTGTTTTTTACTGCATAATCTCTCTCAGGGCTGGCCAGAGATAAGCATATGGATGTCAGCGATAGAATTATCTATAGGATAAATAAATGACTTGGCGAAAAGACGAGCGACTAATATATCACAACTCAACAACAACACGGTATATCGAGCTAAGAATATTGCTACTTCATGCTATGAGGTCATCACACACCAGAAGGGAAAGATGAAACGACACTACTACGTACTGACCTGTTCATTACACTCCAAATGATCCCAGGATCCCATGAGCCAACGGAGACTGATTGTTTGACTAGCTCGTACTCCGTCTCCTCAGCAGCGTCCGGCGGCACTGATGGATGCATGGTTCGCCATGGCGTCGGGTTAAAGTTTCATGCAACAAAACGTTCCATTCCAATCTCAACTTCATAAAAGCCCGAAAGACAAAAGGATCTTCTGCATCATCATATTGTGTTAAATATGGCATCCCCACTGATTTTCCGTTTCTCTTATAGCTTTTGCCCCGGAGCATTTGGCGATCCTGGAGCTGAACGCGTCGAGTCCCTGAGGACAAAAGTCAAAAGTCTCGGCTACTGTTCGGATTTGTTCCCGCAAACGCGTTTGCCAGGGAAGAGTTTAAATCCGTGTTTCTCCCTGAGAGGTCCGACGCGCGTGTTATTTCAAACTGCTCAAGGCGCATTCGCCGTAATTTCTTCCTTTAGACCGTCCATTTAGAGCCAGACGCTGCAATCATAGCTCCCTACGGACAACACACCTAGGATTGTTGGCGAGCAATACAAACCTGATGCCGAGAATCAAATCCCTGCCCAGAGCCGCAATAAGAAGTGATGCAAATAGCGTGGCTGAGTGGTGAATGTTTTTGCGGCGGACAATAATTAAGCTCATCGTCGCGCTTGGATGCAATTCTCTCCTCCTCTTTCTCCACTTATTCTCTTCTCTTTCCATCCATCTTCTCTTTCATACATCCATCCTTCACGCCGTCTCCTCATTCCCCTCCACCTCCCGCCCGACACTTCCACACCGAACGCCGATTCTCTACAGACAGTCCTTTAACACCCGACTAGTTGCACTGCGTGCACGAGCCTCTGCCTTTGGCCCTTTACCATCAAATTCCTCAAGGACCCCTGTAACTTGCTATAAACAGGTGAGTCCTCTTTTCTGTTTGCCTCTTTTTATTCTTCCTCATTCTTTCTTCTTCCTTCCTTCTCCATCCTCTTTCGCGCCGCCCCCGTCTCCTGTGCCATCATCGCGCCTTTCTCCCAACAGCGCAGAATTCTTCCTTCCTCTTGGCATCATCCACTTGGCACTATCCACTATTACGACCCATCATTACGAAAAAGTTTCGAATTGTTCCCCTTATCCAGATCGCTCACGCCTTTAACGTCTGATAGTTACGACCCACATTCATTCTCTATCACGATTCGTTCAAGCGGAAATCACAAATCAACTTCTTAACCCTATAAACGAGGCTGGTACTCGTCTGTCTATCATCGATCATGTCTGCCTTTACCTATACCGCCGCTCTCTTTTCCCTTATCTCCCTCCTCCCTTCCGCGCTCGCCGGTCCGACTGCTGGAACTACCTACTCCGTTTCTCCTAACCAACACCCTTCCATGTGTCTCGCTCCTGCCAATAATTGGGAAGGAGCAGATGTTGTGCTCAAGGACTGTGACGAGGATGACACCACCTGGTTGTGGACCGGCCAATCGTTTCAGAACACGGCGACCGACCTCTGCATTGATATCCGAGACTACGGGGCGTGGTCAGGAAACAAGGCTCAGGTTTGGGGCTGCTTCTCTTACAACACCAACCAGCAGTTCACTGTTGAGGAATCTATGATTCATTGGGACAACTTTTGCTGGGATTTGACAGATGGAAGCTCTTCGGCTGGTACGATGCTTCAGATCTGGAGTTGTTACAGCTACAATGACAATCAGCAATGGACGCTTACTGAGATAGAAGAGGTGGATGAGTGCGATGCCAGTAAGTTATTCCCTCTTGACATTCAAGCGTTTTATCAAGTCTAATGGCCGTCGCAGCATCGGTCACTGAAACTGCCACCATCATGTCGACTGCTACTGCTTCCGTCTCTGATCTTTCTACCGCCACTGCTTCTGTGTCTGCATCAAACATCACCGAAGCTGTCACCGCCACCGAATCGCTCACCGCGTCAGTCAACGCTACGGACCCTTTCTTCACCGCGTCAGCCACCGACTCGGGTTATCAGGTCAACGCCACTGCCTCTGCGACTTACTCTAGCTACGACGTTAATGCTACCGCCTCTGCCACTGACTCTGGCTACGAGTCCATCAATGTTACTGCTTCTGCTACCGAATCTGGCTACGAGTTTGTCAACGCGACGGCCTCTGCTACTCTCTCCGCCGAGACTTCTACAGCCACCAATAGCAGCATCGGTGAAGGTCTTTGGTCTCCTCACAAATCTTCTTCCGTTTCCTCCGATGACTGGTCATCCGAGACTGCTACCCGTTCCAACACCGAGTGGTGGGCTACTTCCACTGGTTCCGA
>NC_009177.1:2141115-2206115 GCF_000149385.1 Cryptococcus deneoformans B-3501A
TCCTCCATGAGTACTGGGTGGAGGAGCAGGCGGGAAGGGCGTGGGAAGCACGACACCCTGAAAAGCAGAGTACGCTTCGAGTTTACTGTGGATGCCCTGTATTACCACCACATTGAGCCAATGATCCTAAACACAGAGGGAGGCCCAGATGATACCACGCACCTTTCGAACGACGCGTACATCGCCTCTCTTCGCCAGTACCTCTGCCAACCCAGATTCGAGGTCTGCACCGGCAGTACCTTGTATACAGTGATCAGGCCATAGCGTCTGTATGTAAGACTCTCCGTGGGCGTTGACCAATGGCAACTGAGTATATGCCTGATTGGGTGGGTGAGCCGAAGCAAACGATATATGACCCTTTGGATGATAGTCCTGTCATTATGCAACTCTGTAAGCACCCTGCACCCCATTAGAGGGGGAAGAATACCTACCTGGCTCACTACAACCACTGCCCAGTCCCATTTCCGGTCGAGCAGTCCAGTTATTACGGGCAAAACCTCTCTCCCGTTTGGCACTGCCAAAGACCCCGTGGGCGGCAAAAAGTCGTTTTGAACGTCTACGATGATTAGTGCCGTGCTGGCAGGCATACTGGCCATGTTGGGATGTATGGATGCATAGACAAATTGTTTCAGTTCTGGTTGGGCCGAGGAATATACGGCTGTTTGTCGCCATCGGGTAAACTGGTCGTATGTGGGGCCAGTGCTCTGGAGAGTTCCCCCCCTTGGCCACAGCCCGTTTCAAATATAAAAGTTAAGACCTGACAGGCTTCAAGTCTACTGGCCATGTTGGGATGTACGGATGCATAGACAAATTTGTTGAGTTCTGGTTGGGCCGAGGACTATACGGCTGTTTGTCGCCATGGGGTAAACTGGTCGTATGTGGGCCGGTGCTCTGGAGATTTCTCCCCTTGGCTACAGCCCGTTTTCAAATATAAAAGTTAAGACCTGATTAGAGCTAAGATCGGTCTTAGTTTTAACTTTTAATTAATGTTTGTATGGAGAATTAGCTATTAATAGCCCGTTTCAAATATAAAAGTTACGACCTGATTAGAGCTAAGATCGGTCTTAGTTGTAACTTTTAATTAATGTTTGTATGGAGAATTAGCTATTAATAGCCCGTTTCAAATATAAAAGTTAAGACCTGATTAGAGCTAAGATCGGCCTTGGTTTTAACTCTTAATTAATGTTTGTATAGGGAATTAGCTAAAATTATAGGTATAGCCTGTTTCAAATATAAAATTAGCCTGCTTCAAATATAAAATCCACGTACGCCGCAACTTTTAATTATTATTAGTTCTCAGACGGAATCAAATTTCGTTAACTTTGTATGTGGTGATATTTGAAACCCTTTAATTATTTTATTGCCGTCTTTTGACTTGTGCCGATCTTTAACTTGTAGTTTTGACTTTTGATTGATTAAATTACATAATCAATGCGAGACGCGACTTTCGAAGCATGCGAATCGCTGTTCCGTCATCACCTTCGTTCGCTTCGTTCGCTTCATTCGCTTCGTTCGTTCAAAAGATTACTCCTTCCTAGCACAACAGCTCATTTTCACAATTTCCCTTCAAATGTGGGTGACCAAACCTAGAAGGTCCGGTACCCATCTCAGCAGAAACGTTCCCGGCAACACCCGTGTGGATGGGATAGCCCTGCTCGGCAAACTCTTTCAGGATGACCTCCGTCGCGACACTGATCTTGCCGACAGCGGAAGATCGACCTGTTTGTATAGCTCCCGTTGTCATAATCGCCAAGCCAGTCTACAGGGTAGTTCAAAATCAGCCTCCCATTGGTTCCCGTATGCTTGGTCTACATAATACGACGCTCTACTGAGGGAGAGCTAGAGAAGAGAAGACAGGATCTTGCTGTAGCCCTGCTGTATCACGAAGGTGTGCCACAGAAGGTGTCAGGATGAAGTGCAGATATGGTTGACTTGTGCATGTTACTTCTCACCACTACATTGCATACATAGAGACCAGGGCTGTCCATCTTCTTTCTCTTCTTTTGCAGCTCCAGCGGCTATTCATCGTACTTGCTTAGGATGGTGGACCTAATCACCCAGATTACTATCACTACATCCTTTCAATCCGCATTGCGAGTCACAAATAGTCCGCCATCTTCATTCAACAGTTCTATCAAATATACTCCCGAACAAAAGCTTGCCCCTCGACCGAAAGCGTCTGAAGCATGTGGCATGCTTCAAATAATATGAGATCTCGAGTCTTCTTTCACATAGTGAGTTTACCCGTATGCCTGTTGTGTTCAGTACATGACCGCAGAAACATTCTCCTTCCTCTAATCTACGCTACCCCTACATCGATCGTCGATTCATCGCTTTATTCTGATAGCGTGATTCCAGCTGCGCCACGTTATGCGTTACGCGTGCTGGAATTTGTGTTGTAGGGTTGAGCGGGAGCCGAGTAAATCATCAAGTGAGTTGATTCACACGTATTTACTCAACTATGCATGTGTGAAATTACTCTGCCAGGAAGTTTGATCGTATACCATTTTGGCACTTGATCTAAAAGGATCTTCTATTCAGTACAACAAAGTTTACTTCGGTACAACAAAGCAGCATCGTCGCATAATAAAACGCCCAAGACACAAACAACATACAACCCTTGACAGCTATTGTCTCACTGAGTGATGAAATATGGCAATAATTTCACCTTCATTGGCGAAGTCAATACCAAGTTTCTCACATCGCATAGCATATTCGGATACCGGCACCTGCATTTCAAATGATGCATTCGAGATCAAAAACTCCTGTCAAAAGTTTAGCTTTGAGACAATTTATAGAGTGGAAATTTAGCCGTAATATAAGTTCTTTGTCTTCATTGACACCTGTAAGAAGACCACCGCCAAATGGATTGGCGACATTTTTAACCCCAGACGTTGAGCTCTTCGAACTATGCGCAGATGCCTTGTTAGCTACTGTGACCGTTGCATCCAGTGCTAGAATCTTGCCTGAGGTCACCGGAATAATATTAGCCAGCTAGCGTTGTGCGTATGGAGACAAATTGTCCTTACCAGCCAAAACGCGACTATAGGTCAAGCTATAGGTCATGTTCTCCCCCTTCCTCTGCCGCGTGATGAAGTCTTCATACGCCGCTCTAATCAACTGAGCAGACATAGACGGGTTGATCTTGTCTTCAACACTGTTGGGCTCATTTTCGTCATCGTTACCGACGCATTCATTTGCAGTACCCCGTCCAAGAGGTGGGGAATTTCCAGCGATCTGCGATACAGCTCGAGAAGCCCGCGCCAGAGATGAAGGATATTATTTGGTAGGCGCTGAGTTAAGATGACGTTCTCTGGCGGCAGCTTTGTAGTACTCCCCCTCTTTTCGAAGGTTTATAACATGTGCAGTTCTGTATAATGCTTGATAAGGCCCACATCTCAAGGAGTAACTCGAGATAATGGCTCACGCTTTAGTCCTTCTTCCAGTTGGCCAAAATGGCATGTAGTTCGGAACTCCACAATCATGTCATATAATTCTCGTGTTGTGAGAGCAGCCTTGGAGGTGAAATGAGGAAGCTTCCCTGTATTCAAATCAGATTTCATCATTCCACTTGCGCTCCCGTAAGCTGTGTTGTTTTGCCCACCTTGCTGCCATGGCATTTGGTTTGACCAGTAGCTGTCAGTAGTCGGGAAAACTGCTTTGTGAAAATCACAGATATACTGAGGACTAATTGTCCTTTTGTTGTTCATCACTCCATAAACTTGACGGAAAGGCTTCCATCCTTTTCGATTGACACGCGATGTACACCCTTCATGTGGGCAGCGGCACAGGTTCATGCCGGGGAAGAAGACAGGGTGAATCACAAGAACCGGTCAACCAAGGACACAAAAGGGTTGTTAGATATGATACGACCGCGGAACTGCCGTTCTGATATCGTGGGCGGCCTTGGTTATGTCATCAGTGGACGGGAGCAAGCAAGTCCAAAAAGATGCAATGACCAAGGATATGGTTACTTACCCCATTCGATTTTGATTGCACCCTCTCCAATATCTTAACGTACTCTATCACTCCCGCTACAAAATCCATTTGCTCTTCTGTCGCTACGCACCCAGATTTCTGCCATATCTTTATCTGTTGTTTAATTCTAGCATCTGAAAGGTCGCCATCCTTGCTACTATCATATACAGCCATTTGTTGCTGTCCTCCGAAGAACCCTGAGTCTTGCTCGTTATCGCTGCGTGCGTGCGCTCTCGTCATCATCTCCCCGTCGGCTGCCTCCACCCTCCACCGCACAACGCCGCTTCATCGCATCCTCCCCCTGCTTTGCCATCTCCATCTCTTCTACAATTCTCTCCATATCCCCAACAACATCTCTTCAATTGTCACATTAATAAGGATCTGGAAAAAATGACCATAAGCCCACCGCAAAGACCCAACGGCCAGCCTATCCAGCACGAGCCCACCAACACACTCGCCCTCCTTCTTCCTCACCCTACCTTGTTTGCACCTCCAGTCCTCGATTTGTTGCGCGCACACTATGAACATTTCGGGAGAATAGCTCACTGGGCTCCCGTAAGGGGGTTCGGAAGGGCCATAGTAGTATTCGAGAGCGAAGAAGAGGCTGAAAATGCGAAAAGACAAGGTGACTGGTTGAAATTGGACGTTCCTGTGGGTGGCGAGGAAAAGATCGACAACGAAGGAAAGCTGAAAGACATCGAGTATGTGGACCTATCTAAGAGCTCTGTGATGCAGTAAGCTTACAGACATGAACAGGCTGGTCCTTCGATTATATTACCTTCCACCGACAACCCTCAACCCCGACCCAGCCACCACGCACCTTGCACCACCTCCTCTTCCACACAACTTTCTCATCTCCCCGCCAGGTTCTCCGCCTGAAGGCTGGGAACCTGCAGCGGAAGAAGCCCCTAACCGTACCATCCTCCCTGAGGACTTGCAGCGTGCACTGGAAACGCTGGAGCTGAACAGTGGGAGCAAGGCAGATGACGGGAAGGAGATCATCTTGGACGAAGGGGGGGTGAGGGTGCAAGTGGAAGATACGACCAAACAGGAGAGATACGGTGGGGAGGATTATGAAATGGGGGAGACATTGGAATCTGGGACTGATGCTTGGAATCCTCCTAGTCAGTCTGGCGGTATGGGGACACCTGGCTTTGGAGTGAAGATTATGCCCACGGCAATGCCTCCTTTATGATCCGCCATCATCCGAGTCTTGGGAGGAGCCGAGGGAAGAGGTGGTGTAAGGACGCAAGGCATCACGAGAGAACGACGTCATGACCTCATGTCAACCAGCATTGTACATATATACTTTTTGTAGACCCAATTCAATCATCTCAAAACCACACAAATTCATGCAGTGATATAGAACATCCCATGTATATCAAACCACATATGCTCGATAACCAATCGTATCTTACAACAAGACTCTGATCATTCGTGGCGTGTACAATCATCAAAAGTCGATTAATCTCTCCCAGTCTTGAGCTCTACGCCCACGTTCACCGTCATCAGGATGATGTAACCTGCTATGAGACATACCGCCCAACGCCTATCGATCAGGTATCCGTTGAGAGGCACAAATATGGCGGTAGCCACAAGCATGAGGATGAGGCCAGTGGCTGAAACCCATAATGTCGGTGAAAAATCGACAATGATGGGTGAATGCGGGGAGGAAAAGAGGAGGTGGTAGGTACCTGAACCACCGACACCGAGAAGGAGGTTAAGCATACTTATCAAGTCGATGGTAAGTCAGTTGACGAGGTCTCAAAATGGCTCAGGGTGGGAAAAGACTTACGGGCCACCAAAACAGGCTGCATAGGCCATCGCTGGGGCAAACTGTGCCACAGTGACGTTGGCTACTAAGTCGGCGAGAGAATTCCCCACAGCAAAGACTTTAAAAAAATCTCATTAGTATACTTTGGATGTTAAAAAGAACTAATCAGAGTGGGAACTTACTGGTGAGGCCAATAATTGCGTCGCTCAATCCCAGAATCTCTCCCAACGTCTTCACATTACAGGTCAGCAACCCACAACTTGCGTTCATAAAAGCTCTCAAAGAATGCCGAAGAAAAGAAAAGAAACTTACACTCAGGACATCAACCACCTCATCCGCAATTGCAGCAATCCACATCATACTGCAGATAAACCCTGCAAAACATCTCACCAAACGCCATGGTTGAGCTGTCCCGTCTTTGCCAAACAAGAGGACGGGGATGGCGACGATCAGACCGGCGATGGAGGATCCAAGCATGACCCATTTGAAGTAGGTTTGATTGTCTTTGGTGGTATATCAGCGGCAGCATTTCTTTATAAATGGAGGGGTGAGGGCACGGAACCGAGATGGATAAACGTACTGAACATGATGAAACAGCAAAAAGCAGGACCCAAGACACATTGTGTCGCGACGAGATACTTGTTGAATTCCATTGCCTGTTCACACGCTTCCTCGCATTCGTCATCAATCTCTTTTCCTTCTTCCCTTGCAAAAAAGTCTTCTTCCTCTTCATAGCCATCCTCCTCTTCGTTCCTCGCCGGGCTCAAGCCTCCTGACCCTAAATTCCCTTCGTCCTCGTCTCCATATTCCACATGCTGGTTCATCCGACTCTTAGCAGCGTGGTAAATCCTCCCTAGGGGAGAATGAAGCGGGGAAAAACCGTGGTCTACGAGATGATGGAGTTCTTCACCTATCTGAGGGTTGAGTAATCGGTCCGCTTCTTCTTCGCCTTGATCATAATCATACTCTTCCCCTTCCCCATGTCCATACGTTTCATGGTCTTCATCGGTATCGTCATCTCGGTCATATCCATCATCCAAATAGTCACCGCTTAAATCTCCATCGTCCCCACCTCCATATTCATCCCCGTCTTCAAGCCTCACCCCACCTTGCTCCATCTCATTCCCATCATCCACCACAGGTAAAGTCAACGTCAGCGCCAAAATGGCGGGGACGGACATGGTGGCGAGAATCATGCCGAGTACCGATTTGTGGCGGAAAGATTGAAGGGAAGGGAAAAGAATACGAAGAGCGATTTTGATGTTTTTGTGAATCTTTTGGCGTCTCGAGGTGGCGGAGGATAAGGAAGGAGTAAGGAGTAAAGGTGGGGAGGAGGTATGTCCAGAAGGGTCGATGATGGATATGGCAGGGACAGGTGGTTTGTGTGATGAGCGTGTGTGGGAGAAACTGTTATGAGGGATGATCAACTTGGCTAAGCTGGGTTTTGAGTTTGAGGGAGACGTTTGTTCCGAAGGGGTGGTAAAACCAGTTAAAGGAGTAGGCGGGTGACCGGTTTGGTCTGACCAAGGGTTCAGCTCGGAAGAGCTTATACCTAACCCTACAGGAGTCGGTGTCTTTATTTGGTCATCCCCTTCTGAGGAACGAGGTGATGCGGGGATAGGAGAGGGGGCAGAGATGGTCCGTCTGCGGTCTCGATCTATAATATCGACAGAGTGAGTGGATGACCTTCTTCTTCCCATGGAGCTTGTTCTTCTCTCCATCCCTATGGTTTGCGGCTGGAACGCATGTCCTTGAGAGATCGATCGTCTATGGCTATGGCCTACAGGTCCAAAATAATCCGGCCTCTCTCTACCACCGCCTGGTGTAGGTGTACCACCAGGACTATTTGACCTCGTACTTGACTGAGTTGAGCCTTCTCGTCTTAATGAATTGACAACGTCCCGGAATTCGACGGCACCCAAGAGAGACATGTTCGCTCGTGGTGTAGGGAGATCCAAAGGCTCGCTGTAATAATGGTGGGGAATGAGGTTGGAATGAGAGCATGATCTCCGTCGTCGAGTAGGTGTTTCGCTCTCAGGAGTAAGGAGGATAGCTTGTTCCTGATCGGCGGCGTGGATAGGGACAGGCGAAGGGTGTTCCATGGGCGAAGGCGGTCGGGGACTAAGACGGCCGTTCACGACCACTGGTTTGATTAGTTGAGAGATGGAGTTTGATGATAACTTGTGTTTAAGCCCGTGCCGTCTCCTTATCCGCCTCATCCACCAACTTTCGGAGACGACAACTCCAACGTAGACCACGTATAGGCCTACCATTGAGCCTGACTCGGCAAATGTGAGATGGCCATCATGGAGGGCGACGATGAGCATCAAGACGGCGATGGTGAAGAATATGACGTCCCTTCGAAACGCATTTTTAGGGACATGGAAAGGGCGGATGAAGGCGATGGAGCCGACGACTATGGATACAACTATTTTCAGGTATCATGTTAGCGGCGTGGATCGAGTAACCGTGGAACACGTGGAGGAAGCATTGGAATCGAAATGTATAACGTACTGAAACTAGCAGCTCCAATGAGCTCCCCAACGGCCAGTCCCAGTGTCCCGCTACTCATGGCAGAGAATGTACTGAACACATCTGGGCTTCCATTACCGAAAGCTAGAAAGGTGACTCCGGCTGTGCTCTCGTTTAGCCCCAGATATGCCGCCACTGTGGATAAGTTGGGACAGAAAAAGTCGGCGGCTGATATTCCAATAAAGGAAAAGAGAAAGGCGAGGATGAAAAGGAGGAATAGAATGAATATGGGTCTGTAGGTGAGTGGAAGTGCGTTGTACCAGTCAAGGTAAGGGAAGTCGAGGATTGACTGGTGCAGTTGTGTGAGTAATGCGAAAGATCTCGAGTTAGCGAGTTGAGAGTACACTCACATCATCATCAGAAGATATACCTCCTTCTACAAAACGTTTCAACAGTGGGGCGTTCCTTGGTAATGTGCGTCCACCGATTCGGCGAGTGGTATTCAGGAGGATGACATGGATGGATATGCTGGCTGCGAGAAGGAGCCAAGCCCTCCTCCTCTGATTGCTCGATGGCATGTGTTGTAGTAGTGAATGGTCCTTAGCGCTTGTTTGCGAGTGTTATACGGTCAGTGACTTCCTGTGGGCATACTTTTTCTATTGTAATAATCGCTTCGATATAGACTTGAAAGGATTTGTACATGAGTAGGCCAAGAAGCTGTGAAGAGGTTAGTTATGACGTAACAACACGGGACCAATCACTACGCTTTATCTTCGCAAATAATCCGGTTTTGTTGTACGGTTGTTCTATTAAATCTCGCGTTCTTGTGCCCACCACATCATCGGCAACTCACCAACTGCGTACAAGAGCAGCAACGTTGAAGATAAAGACATAAAGAAACAGATCAACATGCCCCATGCTGCAAGGAAAAAGGTCAGCTCGGTCCGCATGATCGTCGTCCACTATTGACACTCTTGCAGGTGCTCTTGATGGGCAAATCAGGTGAATAATCAGCAAACTGATGGGATAAAATAAATGCTAAACATTATGTAGGGTCCGGAAAGACATCCATGCGATCAGTCATCTTGTAAAGAGTTTGGCTATTGACTCTAAAGGCCAACGCTGACTACTCACTGATTTAGCTCAAACTTTAGTGCAAAAGATACTCGAAGGTTAGGAGCTACCATCGATGTCGAACAATCTGCTGTTCGCTTCCTCGGTGGTCTCGTACTGGTACGTTTCATCTGATTTTACGGAATGCACGCAGAGAGACAAAGGCAGACAGAAACATGGGCTGACTTCCGATCACTTTAGAATCTGTGGGACTGTGGTGGTCAATCCGCCTTTGTAGATAACTACCTCTCTTCCCAAAAAGATACCATCTTCTCAAACGTCGCCGTCCTCATCTACGTATTTGATAATACCACTTCCGAATGGGAATCCGATATTACGTATTTCGAGGAAATCCTCCTCGCCCTGCGCGAGAACTCGCCAGATGCTGGGGTGTGGTGTTTGATAAACAAGATGGATCTGATAGATAAGGAGGATCCAAAGAGGAAGAGATATAATGAGAGAAAGGAAGAGTTGATGAGGGTGAATGAAAAGGTTGAAAAGGAGGTGGAAGAGCGAGGGAGGGAGATTACGTGTTTCCCGACAAGTATCTGGGATGAGTCGCTGTACAAGGTGCTTCATCTCACAGGCTCTGTTTCAATGAGGCTGTCTTGCTGACATTCATCTTTTCAGGCTTGGTCATCAATTATTCACACACTCATCCCAAACATCTCCCTCATAACCTCCCACCTCACCTACCTCCGAGACCTCTGTTTATGCGTGGAGGCAGTCATGTTTGAAGCAGAAACATTTTTGGTCATTGCTAAATCCGGTTCACCGCTAGATTGCGATCCGTCCGATTTGGACGCTGTGGAAGCGAAAGCGGGAGGAAAGGATTTGGATAGACAGAGGTTTGAGAAGATCTCGGAGATCATAAAAGGTTTTAGGAAAGTCTGCCAGTATGTCTTCTCTCCTCTCCTCCCTTACACAGAATTTTGTCCTTTTTTGTCTTTCCGACCAGCTAACCATCGATGGTGCGGACACACAGACGTAATCACGAACGATACCAAGGGTTTCAAGCCAAGTTTGACGCCTGCACCGTCGTCCTCGAACCGCTCTCGAAAAATACATTCATCCTCCTGGTCTCTAACGATCCGAGGATAGAAACAGGTGCGATGTTGTATAATATACATCGAGCGCAGACGCATGTGGCCGAGTTTGGAGTGGGTAAGATTGTGTTGGAGAGGAAATGCGGGATATGCAAACGCGATCCAAAAGCCAAGTATGAGTGTAAAGAGGAAGATGATCCAAGTGTGCCAGCGTGGGATGCGGTAGATAAGGAAGACGCACCGTTGATGCAGCCAAGCATCGGAACGAGATGATCTATTACTTGATTAGTACTGATTAGTAGGCGGTCGTGGTTGGGATGATGTACCTGTGGAATCAGTGGATCTTGGTACGTACTGGACACGGAATGCAGAAAGGAGGAGGAAATGTTAAAAAGGATATCAGAAGATAGTGTAGCATCGTTGTGTTTATATGTTATGGGATTTCACCAGCAGTACAAAAAAGGAATAACATCGGATAAGTAAATGATACAGTAAAGGCATAGTAAAGAGAAACCCCACTTTCGCAGCAACAGACCAAAGAAGCAACAAGCTCGACCAAAACCAAGACAAAACTACTAGAAAAAAAAGCCGCCAACTGAAACCTATCTAAAACTCCATTCTTATCCAAACTCTGCCATCAACCTATCAAACTCTTCTGTACCAATCGCTCCCCCACCATTCCCATCTCCTCCAGCATCACCGAAATTGAAATCATTCATATCGATCCCTCCCAGATCCCCGAAACCGTTACTGTCCATCCCTCCCATCCCTGCAAAGTTATCCATCCCGCTCATCCCTCCCATGGAACCGAGATTCAGATCGAGGTTATCCAACCCACCGCCACCGCCCAGGCTATCCATATTATTCCCGATCCCACCGAGGTTGTCCATCCCCCCTAGGTTATTCGAGAGGTTACCCATACTATCCATCCCGCCAATGTTGCCAACGTTGCCGAGCATAAAGTTTTGCGCAGGGTCGGATATGGGGATGGATGCAGACGTGGATGTGGATGCGGATGTTGGGGTTTGGCTGTTGTTTTTATTCAGATTTTCATTTCGATTCTGATTCTGATTTTGGATTTGATTTTGGTTCTTGTTTGACAACTGGGTCTGAGGCTTGACTTGTGGTTTAGCTTGGGACTCAGCTTGTGTCGCTGTCGTTCCGGGTGCGGATTCGGATTCGGGTTTGGGGATGTCATCTTCCGGCCGCATAGTGGAGATGATATCATCTGCCGCTGCAAATAATTCTTCCAAGGTTTCTTGTTTTGTTGGCTGCCCTGGTCCGGTCGTTGCGCCGGCGTTGACGTTGGGTTTGGCGTTGTTATTAGTATTAGTACCAGTGTCAGTCCCCGTGCCGGGGTCGGTAACAGGTCGAGTGTCCTCGGCTCCTGCTGTCGCAGCATTCGACGCCGGATTAGAATCTCCTTCCCCCAGTCCCAATCCCATCCCCATCCCGGCTCCCACCCCGGCCCCGCCAGTACCACTGCCCCCCTGGAACAAGCCGGCCAAAGCAGAGAAATCATGTTCCGTATTCAGACCAAAGTCTAGTGTCCCCGCGCCTTTACCCGCACCTGCTGCATTTTGAGCCTCCGAGTTTGCAAACGCCGGAAGAGAAGGAGACTGGTCCTGGTTGATCGTAAGATTGAGGTCGGTGGAAAACCCGAGTGAAGCGAGGACGTCGTCTGCGAGGGAAGATGGTTCTGGTTCAGTTTGATTTTGATTTTGATTTTGAGTCTGGGTTTGCGTCTGGGTTTGGGTTTGGGTGGCAAGTTGTGATTGCGATTGGAGTTTTGAAATATCGGTAGCCTCGTCGTCAAGGGTAAGGTCAATGACCTCTGCACGCTTTTCTGCTGATCCTTCTTGTCCCTGCGCCTTTTCTTGGGCTTGCCCCTGCACTTGTCCCAAGCCCAAGCCCAGCCCCAGCCCCTGTCCCTGCTGAGGCTGACTCTGATTGTTGATTTGGGCAGAAGTATTAGATGTGCCATCGAGATGAATCCCGAATGGTGTTGGGTCGCCACTGATCAGCTGATTCAGCTCGTTGAATCCGAGAGACGAAAAGTCGACTGCTCCTGCTCCTGTTTCTGTGCCTGCACCCGCGGCCACCGCCGACCCATCTGCAGGGATGGCGATAGAAGACGCAGCTGTTCCCGGTAACGCGGGCGGCGGAGCACCGGGCGCCTCTTGTAACGCCTGGCCGTCAAACGCGAGGCTGGAAGCAGCGCCCAAAGGGATTGGGGACGAAAATCCGCCCATTTGGGCATGCGTTTGCGGCTGCGGTCCATGCGCCTTTTCGTGCCCGTTGTGGAGGCGGGCGGCATCGCCAAGATGGGGCGGGATCGGGAGAGGTGCCTGGGCGGATATCTTTGATGCCTGCAGAGAAGAAGCGGCGGCGGCGGAGGCCGGGGAGGAAGACTTGGGCGGGAGAGCGGGGATGGCGGGGGTGGGTATGGAGGTCGCGAGTGTGACCGACCTGGGGAGGGGAAGCGGGGGAGTCGAAGAAAGGGCCCTTGGGCGGTCGCCTTTGGACTTTGTATACCGTGTTAGCGCAGGGGCAGGGCCGGACAACGGCGACGTACATCGTCCCAGTGGACTTGGGTGCGCAGACTCTCGTACGCCCGCCACGAAAGTTCCAGCTGCTGCTGGAGCTGGACGGGCACTTTTGCATTCTTCAGTCCTCTGTGCTGCAGTCAGCCTCAGTCTGGAACCTCAGTCTGGATGCACTGACATTCTTCGCGAGTAGTCCATATACCGGAATATCAACGCCGCCTGAATCACCACTTGCTGCAGACAGAACCGTCAGACATCTCCCCCTCCCCGGGATGGCTATTGCACCTACCGAATAGAGCTTCTCTACGCCCTTGAGCAGATCCGGCTCACCACCAGCACCGGCACTAGCACTAGCACTAGCACCATCATCCCCAGCCCCTGTCTCGGCATGCTTCGCCCGTTTCGGATTCCGATCGTCCGTCTCTGCGGAAGGCCGTTTCTTGACGCTGCTCGATGACATTCTGGCTATCGACTAGTCATCTAGCGTGATTCGCTGTGAGACAAATGGTCGATCCAAAGGATGGGCGGAAGGCCGGAATCACGTCCGGTGGTCGCGTCCGAGGCAGCTGCGTCGCGGAAATGTTTCAATCTCCACCATCTCTGCTGCTCAATCATCATCATCATCGATCACCACATGCACCTTTTGCCACGTCATCTAGGCACATATTACATAAACTGACCTCACCACCCGACAGCAGACGCCGCCCCCCCGAATTCCCCCTCCTCTTCTCCAAGCCACGCAATCTGCCTTCCTTGCAAACAGCTTTACAGTCACCACTCTACAACCACAAAATGATCGCTCTCCGTGCTGCCACCTCTGCCCGCGTCGCCGTTTCCAGGGCTCCAGCTGTAAGTTTCGCAAGTCTTCACATCGTCCCGCGTCTCCCCCTTCTTTGCTGGTGAATGTGTGCCGGCGTATCGTTGCTAGAGATGTGTTTGGTGTGCATGGCTGGATAGTGTAGTAGAAGCTTGTGCTGACGAGTGGACCCATCTTTTCCTCACATCTACTATGCTGGCCCTTTTCTGCCTCACCTCATCTCCACTCGCCCCCACGACCCAATCCGCGTATGACGATCTGGCGTTGCTCCGCTGCAGTCCATGTTTGTCCGATACTATGCTCCCGACATCAGGTCCGAGGGTGCTACCGCCTCTTCCACCTCTTTCCAGTGAGTCTTTCATGTCGGAATCTTGATTCATCGGCATTCTGGAACAATGGGCCGTATAGCTGACTTTTTTTCCCCTTTTCCCTTTTCACCTGAAATAGCGAGCGAGAGCAGGCCAAGGAGGCTCAGTACGTCAGGCAGCGAGAGGCTGAGAAGCTCAAGGCTGCCAAGGCCAAGCTCGCCGAGGCTCAGGCCGAGGTCGTAAGTCGTCTTCCCCTCTTTCACGCATCTATATCCATTACCATCCTATCATCGTTCTCCACGGCGGTGTATCTGTGACGATTAATTGAAGGGTGGTGTGTGCTGACGAATGCCTTTTTTTTTCCTTGGTCGGGCGGTAATCTATAGGAGAAGCAGCAGAAGGTTGTCGACTCCCACGAATAAGTGCTTGAGAGTGTAGTGTAGTCAAGGAGAAATGCATAAAGAAATGGGATAGTTTTTCGGTAGTCGAAACCAGCAGGCAAACGAAATGAATTTATCGTGGATGGCATTTGCACATGCACTCTTGAGTGATTGAACACTGCGGTGGACAGTATGCGGTGTGCCGGAAGCGGGATGGGAAAGGTTTCTGCAGGCTGTGTTTCTGGTTTGGCCGAGTTTGGGAATCGGCTATTAGAAGTTATGACGTAGTGTTCTAATCCATTCTCCATCTTCTCATTTCCCGCTGCTTCACCGCTGTAACACTGTACAACTCTGTACGACATCTCTCTAGCCATATGCCCACTCTGCTCTCGCCGCTATCCCCATTCCTATCCCGATGAACAGGAATAATCCAGCGGGCGGTAGGTCCCCGTCCCAGAGCCGATCCCATGTCTCCACGTTCACCCCGCTCACTCGTCATACTGTAGCCGCAGCCCGCAAACCTCGTAAGAAACCCAAGGCTTCCCCATCGCCGGCCGGCCATTCTCTCCCCACCTCCACTTCTCCAGCTCCCAATCCAGCTTCTGGTTCCATGCCCATGTCAATCCCAATGACCATGGGAGAAAGAGACAGGGAG
The DNA here is from genome assembly GCF_000149385.1 of Cryptococcus deneoformans B-3501A. NCBI lineage: Eukaryota > Fungi > Basidiomycota > Tremellomycetes > Tremellales > Cryptococcaceae > Cryptococcus > Cryptococcus deneoformans. Next base: position 2,156,205 of record NC_009177.1, read on the forward strand.
GAAAGACCGATCCCGAGACCGTACCTCGCTCTGGCGCCGTCCCCTATTTCAAGCATGTCCCCTTCTGCAGCTGAGCGGATGGTCTTGCCTTCCAATTTCATCCGGCAATCGCAGGCGCAGGCGCAGGCGCAGGGACATCAAGTACAAACAACTGCAGAAGCCGGTCCGGGACCCTCGACATCGACTTTGAACATTGCTGGATCCAGTGCTCATCCTCAGGCTCACGCGGAGACTCAAGGGAAAGGGAAAGAGAAAGGAAAGAAGAAACGGACGAGGTACGCTTCAGGTCTCCTTTCCCCACCCGCTGTAGTCCCCGGTGGGACGCCGGGTGTACCCAGAGTTCAAGTGTATTCGCAACCTGGGAAACGGAGGAGTCGGTCCGCCGCCAACCCCGGTGCTGGTGCGGAAACCGCTGGGACAAGGACGGGAGGCGGATTGGGAATGTCAACGGATGGACCTTCCGCAAGTCGGACGAGGCTTGATACGCTCCAGACACATAACCCTAGTCAAATATCCCTCGGCCAACTCGGGCAGGTGCTCAATTCCGATCCGACATCTTACGAGACGCCAGGTGAGCCTCCTCAACAGTCGCAACAACAACCCCAGAGGAGGAGAAGACGAGTGGTAACGGGGGATAATAATGAAGAAGGCGGAGGTGTAAGAAGACGGTTGACGGTTAGTTCAAGAGAGGAAGGCAGGGCGTTGGGTGTTGCCAGAGGGGCTAGTATGAGACGGAGGAATTTATGGGATGGTGCGTCCTTTGTTCCTTTGTTGAAAATCGCTCCCATCCATTCAAAATAGGGATCGGGTTTTTAAAAGTACAAAAGCTGACAAATGACCTTTACATTTTCAATTTTTATTTTTTAACCTGTTTACGACAAATAGAGATACCAGAGGCGATCGTCCAGGAGACGGGGGAACCACCACCGCCCTTTCCGTTTCCAAGTTCGTCCAATAGGTTACCGGGTTTCAATCCTTCTCAATCTCCTTCCAGCGAGAGAGGAAGAGGTGGAAATGGAGGAGAAGGCGAGCAAAATGAGCAAGATGATGGACGGGAAAGACGACCGAGATCACCACCGCCGAGTTGGGAGCAGGCTGTTGGTTTGGTACCTTTACCTACACCCGCTGCGTCTTCCGGTAACACCGCGACCCCCCGGGCGACCGCCCCACCTGACACGTCTTCTGTACCCCGTCTTATCATACCCGATCAATCCTATTCAATATCGGTATCACCTACGTCGAGTCGGTACGAATCCGCTCCTTCATCACCGTTCCTCTCCCCCGCATCTACCATGGACCCGTCTACTACTTTCCATCGTCATCCGCCGGCTATTGCGGTACCCCCACACTTGCGTTCCGCCCTAGAGTCAACCTCCACCTCTACCTCCACCTCGGCCTTTGTCTCGGCCAACCCTTCTACGGCCCCTTCAACATGCAGTACAATCGCGGTCGATCAAGATCCAAATGCGGATGCCGATGGGCTTGGGATGACAGCGGAAGAACGGCTTGATCGGAAATTGTGGAATGCAGATATCCTAGCGGGATATTCGTTGGAGGAGAGGGTGAGGAGGGAGTGGGATAGGCGGAAGCTAAGGGAGAGGGAGCAATCGCAATCGCAATCGCAATCGCAAGCACAGGGGCAAAACGAGGAGGAGGAGGGGGGGCGAGAGGGTGAGCTCGTACAGGGGACAGAGGTGGGAATGGGGACTCTCTCAGAGAGGCAAGTGTCTGAAGCGACAGACGCGACAGAGATGATGGAGGAGGGTCAAAGGGCGGAAGGGGCGGAGACAGCGGAACCCAGACTTTTGAGTCCAAGTTTGGAAAATGGCTCAGGCTTGGGCTTGGGTTCGGGCTCGGGGTCGGGCTCGCCAACTGTGCGTTCGAGATCTTTGGAAGGTTGGTCTCCAGATGTGGAACCGGGATCCGTATCCAAACACGAGTATAAGCACGAGCGCGGGCCCAAGGCTGAACATCAACTTGGATCAGATCCACGACCATCGCCGCAACTCCAGCACAATCAAGACCAAAATCAAGCGCAAGCGCAAGACGCGAAAAAGCATTCAGAGTCCTCTTCCTCCGAGGTTGGAGCTCCAGCTGATGCTGGACAGCCCTCTTTCAGCAGGAAGCAGCCTACAAGCACAGGCACAAGCACAAGTATAGCGCCATCCACCGCACCGCTAGCCGCACCTTTACTCTCCCCACCAATAATTTTGCCGTCTCATGAGCATGAGCATGAGCTGCCGCAACCATCTACCACCAAGCCCAAGGAAAAAGTGGGGAGGAAGAAAAATGCTAATGTCGTTGATGTTGGCGCAAGCAAGGCTGCTGATCAGCAGTCAACCGGGATTGAACTTACCATTCCCACACCCACACCCACATCCACATCTACGTCCACACCCACATCCACATCTACGTCCACACCCACTCCTCATTCGAAAGAAAAAGAAAAAGCACAGGCTGCTCAGACTCAAATTTTAGAGGAAAAGCAATCTCTTACTGCAGAACAACCTCCCGAAAGAGTCAAAGAGAAGAAGGAGAAAGAAAAGTCCAAATTCTCAGCTCCCGAATTATCGTCGTCCTTACCAAAGGAGAAGAGGAAAGACAAAAGAGCAATAGAGAAGAAACCTTCTCAGCCTTTGCAACCTTTGAGACCGCTTTTCCACAAGATCCCTTGGGGCAGCTCGCCCAACGTCGATACGGCTGGTGTTGGCGTCACATCATCTCAAGACAAGCCCTCCGGTCGTTCCACTCGTCTTGGGGAAAGTGAAGAGAATGTGCAAGCTGCTGGAGCGTCATTTGAGAAGAGGAGAGAGAGTGAGGGACTGCAAGGAAGGAGGTTGAATGAGGAAGTGCAGAGAAGGAAGAGTGAGAATGATGTTGGGTTTAGGGTTGGGAGCCCGAGAGAGGCAGGTAAGGGGGAAAAGACGGGATTACCGCCTAATAGGGAGGCAGCGTTGAAGCGAAGGGATTTGCAACTCCCAGCACAGACGCCCAAACTTCAATCGCGACCGGCTCAACCCCAGGGGTCTACGACGCAATATAAATCTGCCTTGCCACGATTGACACCACCTGTGGAACAGCCCGTACAAACCGCCAAATCCAAAGCTGACATTGCGCCACCTGTACCAGCCAAGGCAAAGGTGGCGGAGGACAAGCAGCCCAAGGAAGAAAAGCTACTTCAGCGCCTCTCAGGACCTTTGGTCGATATTGATGATCCTGAGCCTAGACTTGTTCCCAAGTTCCAATCCCAGGCCCCATCTAGCACCTCCACCACTCAACCTCAATACCCCCCAATTACCCAAGTCGGAGTTAATCAAGAGGCGAAGGGTAAAAAGGATAAACGTGTTTCTCGAGAGAGTATAACGGCGCTGGCAGCTTCGTCGGCTGATCTTTTACAGCTCCTCGAGTCGTCTGCGGAGGAAGATCCTTCCAACTCTAATTCGAGCTTGAAGGATGTGAACCAATCGAGAACAGAGGAACCTGCTCGAGATATGACAGAGGGGACCTTGGGCATAGGTACTTCCACCACTCTTACGCCTTTTTGCGCCGGTGCTGATGCGAAATTAGAAACGACGCCTAGCCGAGGTCCATCTTCTCTAGGCGCGATGGCAGCTGCAACCAAGAAGAAGGTCCCTCCGCCTCCACCACCTCCTGTTTCGAGATCTAGGTTGCATTTATCAAAGTCAATGGGTACCTTGCGTCCTTCGGAAGGGGTCGAACGGGGGAAACAAGATGGACAGGCTACTGGTGAGGACGGGACACAGAATGCACGGGTACCTCGTACTCCTCCCCTACCGCCTCAGTTACCTAAACGACGTCCACCTCCGCCTCCACCGCCTAGGCATCCTGCGGCTATCGCCAGACTCCCACCCCCTCCTCCTCCTCCTCAATCACAAGCAGAACCACGAGCTAGAGCTCCACCTCCGCCCCCGCCACTCCCGCCTCGTCCAAGGCCTTTGAGCGGCATCTCATATCAGACTATATCTTCTGTCTCTCAGGTTTCGTCCGCTGGTGCGCCTGCGCACGGGCAAAAAGTTGATACGGCTCTGCAAGCTCAACGACAAGCACAAGCTCAGGAGCCAGAGGAAGATGAAGAAGGAGATCTCCCAGGAAGTGAAAATGTTTCTCCAGGTCTGGTGAGGCGACCTTTAGGTCCTCGCCCCGCTCCTCCTCCCCGTCCTACTTTACCTTCTCGACTCAGGTTGTTTGGAAATAACCAAACGAACTCTGGCCAGAGAATGGATTCCCGGATGGCGGATGTACCTCAGAGTCAGAGACTGGGCCAGGAAGAAAGAGTTGGAGAAATGGATAGTGGCTCGAAGTTTGTAGAGCACATTGAACGAGGAGGGATCCCACCTCCCCCTCCACCTACTCTGCAAACTCGTGCTCGGGAGACACTTCGACCTACGCCTGTGTCAACCCTCACGCCCACCCCAATCCCGGCTCTTAGGCTGAACAACTCCACGACAACCAATGGTTCCCGCCCATCCCCAGTCGAAAGATCACATAGCGATTTCCCCCCTCTCCCGACCCAGTCTCAGCTGCGGATACATCAGATGAACGAGAGGGAGAGCGATAATCGATGGGCGTCGACTGTTGATTTAAGGGAGAGGCCTTTAAGTCCTGCGACTTCTGCGACTCCTGTGATTGGCAGCCGGGGCGCGGGAGATGGGGATGAAAGTAGGATAAGCCCGGTGGAAACGCCTAGACGTGAAGAAGGTGAAGGACCCGGTGTGGGGTTGCACAGTCAAGCACAGGGACAGAGGGGGATAAGAGAGTATACGGATTTGGACCTGTTTGTTTCGAGGTTGGAAGGAAGTGGGCGCGAGTATGAAGTGAGTCCGTCTCCCATTGTCATGTCTTGTAAAGTTTAAAAGTCAAAATGACAGTGGCTGATGTGATTGACTTCTTTTTTTCTTTCTTTTTTTTTGGGAAAACAGGGTTATTCACAACTAACGACCTTCCTCGGCCCTTCTAAACCTACTGCCGCATCTCCCGAAGCGATCTCCACCCTGCTCCCAGGACTCATCACCATCGATTCTCGCCGTACCACGCCACAAGGTAAAGTGAAGCTTAAACTTTCGCTCTTGGGGGTCAGAGTGGGTAAATGCCCAATCTGCTTGAGTCAGTTTAGGGGGGGTGAGAAAGGGGTGTTGACACCGACTTGCGTGCATGCGGCCCATCAAAGTTGTGCATTAAGGTGGTTTAGGGAGGATAGAAGGTGTTTTGTCTGTAGAGAGATTTTGAAGGAGGAAGAGTAAGGAGTCAGAGTTAAGGGAGATGGAAGAATGGATCAGTTAGATATTGTAGCGATTACTGAGAAAGTGGGATAGTATAATTAGCATCATGTATATTTTGACTCTATAGCGGGGTGGATAAAGAGGTTTGCACGAGATTGCATCGTTAAAGTTCGTCAAGAAACAAGTAGAATAGAATACATTTCCGTCCTCCATCTCCCTCTCCCATTCTTATTGAGAGAGAATTGATCGGACGAAAGAGTGGTAGTTGATCTGGCCGTCTCTGCAGGCGTATGTCAGTAAACGGTGAATGCTATGAGAAGTTTGAAGAGGATTAGACTGACTGGACAGGGAAGCCCTTGAGCAGCTCGTCCACTTCCTCATCAGTCATCTTCTCGCCAAGCTGGGTGAGGACATAGCGAAGTTCACCGGCACCGATGAACCCGTTTCCAGCTTTGTCAAAGACCTGGAATCCCTTGATAAACTCGTCTGCATTTTCATCAGCATGATTACTCCAGAAGGAAATTCGCACGCAAGGAGGAAGAGAGGAAAGGAGACTGACCGGCAGTGCCGGCAGGCTTCCATCCATCCGGCCTGTTCAACACCGCCAAAAATTCGTCATAGCTGAAAGTGGCTCCGACAGTCTTCTCGAGCTCGGCAACCTCTGCCTGGGTAGGATTCTGACCCAAGGACCGCAAAAGTTCACCAAGGGATTCACGGGGCACGTGGCCGGTGCCTCGCTTGTCAAAGAGGGCAAAGGCTTCTCGGTATTCTGCGAGGGCGGTCAGCTAGTGGGTTGGAAGGAGAAGTGGCGGGTGGGTGGCGAGTACGGACCTGCGTTGTTGCCGGACTGCATGACGGTTAGTCAGCAACAGGGTTGGAGCTAAGTCAGCCACGTACCATCTCTAGTAGTATTGCAAGGAAGGAAGGAACAGGCTAACAAAAACATGGGCGATGTATGACACTCGAAAACACGCACGGACTTCTGTCCAGGCCCGCGACGCGTTCTGAGATTATTTTATCTATTTATTTACCATTATTTATCCCAGGTGGCGCCCCAATGATAATTTGCCACCAGCGGCCATCGCCCCTTGCTCCCACTCGCCATCTTTGACCACCACTATTTTTATTGCACAAAAAAAAATTCTTATTAAATCTTCCATCTCTCTTCCTCATCTATTCTTTCATTCAAGAAACAAAAAATCCATATTCACCACAGTCGCTCTTTTCTACACCAAGATAGAGAGCACGCCACACAGAAAACAGCAACAGCAGATACTCCCTTTGTCAACACAAGAAATTCCTTTATCGCCACTAGAACACATTATGGCTGCTACCGATGTCAATGGACTCGCGTCCCAAATGAGTAAGCTGGTCCCGCTTCTTCGTATCAGAGTGGATACTGACTTGCCCAGACTCCGTTAACCTTAACGGTGCCTCTCAGAAACCTCAGAAACCTGCCTACGTTCCTCCTCACTTGAGGAACCGTGCCGCTCCCCCCGCCGCTGTCCCTCCTGCGGCCCCCGCTGCCTACAGGCCATCTCCCACCGGTCTCCCCACTCCCGCCACCACCCCTCCTACCAGGCATATTGTGCCTGCCGCCGTTGCCGAGGACGATGTCGGTGGATGGGGTGCACAACCTCGTGTTAGGAAAACTTTTGAGCATGGTGCCCCTCCCGGATTTGGTAGCTGGAAGAATGGCCAGCACGTCGTCGGTGCTAGGAACACGAGGATGGAGAAGGAAATGTATGGTGAAGTGGGAGACGGATTGCACCAGGTGAGTCGGAACTCCAGTTTTTTTGATGCAGGAAGCTAGTCTTACGCGCGGAATTTAGGCCACCGGTATCAACTTTGATAAGTACGCCGATATCCCCGTCGAAGTCAGCGGTAAGGGCGTCCCCGAACCTGTGACTGAATTTACCAACCCCCCTATCAACCCCGTCCTTCTCGAGAACGTCAAGTACGCTCGATACGCAACCCCTACCCCTGTTCAAAAGTACTCCATCCCTATCGTTGCCGATGGCCGTGATCTTATGGCTTGTGCCCAAACCGGTTCCGGTAAAACTGGTGGTTTCCTTTTCCCCATCCTTTCAGCTCTCTTCACCTACGGTCCTTCCACTCCTCCCGTTGAGCAGGACACTGGCTACGGCTACAGGAGGACAAAAAAGGTCTACCCCACCGCCCTTGTTCTTGCCCCTACCCGAGAACTTGTCTCTCAGATTCACGAAGAAGCTCGTAAATTCGCCTACCGATCTTGGGTTCGACCTGCTGTCGTTTACGGTGGTGCCGACATTGGCTCCCAAATGCGTGCCCTCGACCGAGGATGTGACCTTCTTTCCGCTACCCCTGGTCGTCTTGTCGACTTGATTGAGCGAGGCAAGATCAGTCTTGCTAACGTCAAGTACCTCGTTCTTGACGAAGCCGACCGAATGCTCGACATGGGTTTCGAGCCTCAGATTAGAAGAATCGTTGATGAGGAAGACATGCCCGGCGTCCTTGAGCGTCAGACGCTCATGTTCTCCGCCACCTTCCCTCGAGAGATCCAGAACCTTGCTCGATCTTTCCTCAAGGAGTACATCTTCTTGACCGTCGGTCGAGTCGGTTCTACTTCCGAAAACATTACCCAGCGTGTTGAGTATGTCGATGACCAGGACAAGCGCTCTCTGCTTCTCGACTTGCTCCTTGCCGAACAATCTGGCGGTTTGATACTTGTCTTTGTCGAGACGAAGCGCATGGCCGACACTCTCTGTGACTTCCTCTGTTCTCGTCGACACAATGCCACCTCTATCCACGGTGACCGTACCCAGCGCGAACGTGAAGCTGCTCTCTACGCATTCAAATCCGGTCGAGCCCCCATTCTCGTTGCTACCGCCGTCGCGGCTCGAGGTCTCGATATTCCCAATGTCACTCACGTCATCCTTTACGATCTTCCCAACGATGTTGCCGAGTACACTCACCGTATCGGCCGAACTGGTCGTGCAGGAAACGTCGGAACTTCGACTGCCTTCTTCAACCGTGGAAACACCAACATTGGTAAAGATTTGATTGAGCTCCTCAAAGAGGCGAACCAGGAAGTACCTCAGTGGCTTGTTGAAATCTCCTCTGAGAGGAGTTATGGTGGTGGTGGTGGTGGTGGGTACAAAGGAAGTCGAGGACGAAGCACTGGTGGCGGCGGCGGTGCGAGGTTGGGCGGACGAGATATGCGTCAAGGTGGCGGTGGGTACGGCGGTGGTGGAAGGACTTCTGGGTATGGTGGGGGTTACGGTGGTGGTGGCGGTGGTGCCGGATGGGGTAGTGGCGGTGGGTTCCCACCCGCGGGTGGCGACTCTGGCGCGAGCTGGTGGTAAGCTGCCATGCTCTCCTGCTAGTCTCCTCTTCCCTTCCATCCCCTCCCCTCCTTCCTCATTTTCTCCAGTCTTTGAAAGAAAACAGCTCCCAACCTCTCTTCCTTTCGTCCTCGGCATTTCAACACTCTTGTGTTCCATAGAGCTTAGAAATCACGGACGATATATCATCCCCACCATCCATCACCTTCATCATCAACTCAAAAAAAAAAAGCCGAGATCTTGTATCCCTCGCACTTCGATGAATCGAAACGATCCAGAATTATACGATATTAGAAGGAGACAAGTTTAGAGCATTTCCCCACCCACCGCCACCCCTTGTGCCTTGGGATATCCATTTTCATTCATGTATCAACAATACTTTTCCCGCCCCCCCCCGGCATTTCTTTTGAGGGTTCATACCCCCTCTAGAATGCTCTTTTTTCATTCATTCATTTCGATATCAGTTTGATGACCCTTTTTTTCTTTATTTTCGCCTTATGTGGATAGACCATTCTCTCTAGCATCATAGATATATGTTTAATCGAACGGCAGCGAACCTCTTATATATGGGGAGTATTTTATTCATAGTAACTCTACCTTTATCATTTGTGTGTAACGACTAGTAAGACAAACTTCCAATCGGGTATACGGAGGAGAGAAACGAGACAGTAGCCAAAAAGCATAAGGGAATGGAAAGGAACTTTGGGAGTTTATCTTGGTGTCGTCAAGGGTGGAGAGACGTGGAGGGTTGCTTCGTAGATATGCATAGCCGATGCGCTTGTGACTTGTTGGAACTCTCCTTGATCATGGAAACATTTCATGTTCGTCTTAAAGTTCTAGAAATACTCTGCCATAGCCATTCTATCACTTCTAGAGTAAATAACCATCCTTCCCCCTATATATACTATTCAATATACATATCCCACTTCTTCCTCTGCTCCTCCGAGCCTTCCCAATGAAAATTTACTGTTTTAATTTCTTCAAACCCTTCTTCCTTCCTCGGCTCTTCAAACGCGGTCTCGAAGCCGGCAAAGGCGATATATGGCAGTATCCCACGGGTAGGTTCATCAGGAGGAGGATAGTAGGCGCGGTAGAGGTTGTTATGTTTGGCTAATTCGGGAGGGCAGAGAAAATGGAATAGTCTAGGGTTGGGTTGGGGTGGATTAGGCCGGACAGGAAGGATTGGACGGGGTCAGTATATGAGAGGAAAGACCAAAGAGATGGGGAGGGCTTACCGTATAGGGACGTTAAGTTTTGATGCGAGAGATACCCAGTAAGCTCGTGTTTCTCGATTTCGGTTCGTGTTATCTGAGAAGTTATCCCATCAGTCCATCATCCCGTGAGATCAGATTCAAAAAGAGTCCTGCCCAAAACATCGCCTATCCCCGAATACCCAGGATGTGCGCCCAAACCCGAACTTGAGAATTGAACTAACCAATGACAACAGATTTCCCGCCCTTCAACGCCTGTTCCGCCACATTTAAACACTTTTCCCTCGTCCGCAAAGTATCTTGATTAACGTGGACGTAACCCGCGGGCTGGAAATGTTTGCGGAAGAAGGATGATTTGCCGGATGCTGGATACCCGACAAAGATGACGATTTCTACCTCCTTGTCAATCTTGCGAATGATAGGAGTATGCGATGGGACGATGTGCGGAACTGATTGCCTGCGTCAGCGTTAGTCTTGTTTTTGAGGTATGCGTAGGCAGAAACAAAGGGAACAAGGGAGAATGAGGGACGGCCAAGGGAAAAAGACGCTGGGCTCACGAGTGTCAAGAGTGCCTAGATTGCGGGGCCGGAAGCCTATAGGAGGATTGGGGAAGGAAGGGCGCGGATGACCTAGGAAATGCTCCTTTGAATCACAACGTCCCAATAATAAAATGTCAATCTTTGCGTTGCCATTATTCAATGTTTGATCAAAAAGAATATTGAAAGGCGTACCTCTGGTGTGACGAATCTCAGTCCAACATTGATTGCAAACTTGTAATCCGTATTCCCGTGATCTTTCTTTCGTGATCCTTTGGCAGGTCTACCGGCAGCATCTCCAACAAAGATGGATTTCTCCATATCAATCTCCAGGCCACGGGCGCGGTAGATTTCGGTGATGGCTTGGAACATGCCAATGTTTGGTTTTCGGTAGACGTTGTTTTGCTCTATAGCAGCCAAGATACGCAGTGGGACGTTGCTCGGCATCTTCTCCCATCAAGAGGAAAGAAATAGGAATGTAACGTGAAGACGTTAGCCTGGCACGTATGCATATGGCAAGTCTCTGGGATCGACCGGGAAACGCACCTTGGCTGCAATCAAAGGCAACTTGGCCCGCCATTCACTTTTGATCTTGGGTTTCTTACTTCCTTGATTCGAAATCACGACCAAATGCGTGCCATCTTCCCATTCTTGCTTTAGCTTTTCGGGGACAGAAGGGTGCCACCACATCCAGTCATCTCGGCTTTTGGGGAAATCGTTTCCTGACCGTGTCTTGACTAATGTACCGTCAAGATCGTAGAATGCTACAGGGATCTTTTTGGAGGCTGATATTGAAGCGATGGAATCGGCGGTTTCAGAGGAGGATTTTGGTAAAGATTCGAAAGGATCAAGGTGGGTAAAGTGGATGAGGGCAGAGTCGGAAGGGTGGAATTTGCCGAGTTCTTTTGGCGTGCCTGTGAAGAAGGGATGGGCTGTTTGTTGTTAGTTGAGGTTTAAAAGTTGTTTTGAGAACATACTCTTCTTTGCTGGCGGCTCTGGCCATTCAGCTGCTCGCTTCTGAGGGGACATAACTGGTGTTGGAATAAAGTCAAGCTGAAAGAGTTGAAGGTGGTGACTTTAATGCCTTCGGCGGATGGAAAACCATGACATCACCAGATGCATGGGTAAACATTGGAACGGAATCAAAAGCAGCAGGCCGTGGAAGAAGTCCTTTCGACTACGGGACTTTCTGCAGTGAGACGTGACTATATACATATTAATAATGACCCGCAGGAACGTATGATGCTGAGACCAACAGCGTTGGAGGGAGGGTGGAGAAGGGAATGGGGTAGTGCCGGGGCATCTTCGGATACATCTGCCTTGATGGCTTAATGTAAAGAATCTTCTCTGTAATCCTATTTTGCGTGTCTATTTGTCAAGTATGTAGCCTGTTACGATAATCCATTTTACGCGCCTTATGAGACGTAAATATAATGCTTCATACCATCACGAGCTTACAACCCAGCTAATGATCAAATAAGTGCTTTTCCCTAGAGATACAGCTTTTTATTCACCCCTGTCCGCTTTGGGTGTATCGCCCTTTGACCTCTTGATAGTTAACCAAGCCTTCACCGATCCATTCTTCGCCGCCACACCGCCATCATCCTCTACAGTCTTCACATCCACATACTCGCCCATCGCCTTCTTACTTGCATCCCTAAACCCTTCAAACGCCGCCCACGCACCACCACTCTCAATACTCTCTCGCGCCAACTCTACACCTTCCCTATAAGATGAAGCTTTACCGGAGACGTACAAGAGCGCAGCCGCGTTGAGAAGGACGTAATCCAAAATGGCAGCATATGAAGGGGAGTCGGGAGAAGGAGGAGAAGAGAGGTGGGCAGGAGGAGCGGAGGAGCGGAGGATTGAAGTGAAAGTGAGTGCGTTGAGTTCGGGAGCGGAGCCGCGTACGGCGGAGAGAGGGTGGGTAGGTAGACCAAAGTCTTTTGTGGGGTGGATGGAGCCTGTGGTAATCTTGCCATTCTCCAACCACCAAGTCTATAAGTAAAAGAAAGAAAGAAAAGTTAGCGGATGTAATGCACAGTAAAGCAGAATGTGCCTTTTCAACGTACCCAAGTCTCCCCAGCACAGCTGATTTCATCCAAACCCTCTTTTCCACAAACGACTAATGCCCTCTGCACATTCAACAATCTTAAAACCTCTGCAAAGGTATCTCCCAGCTCCTTTTTAGCTACACCCAAGACCATACGTTGCGGTGCTGAGGGGTTGATCAAGGGACCGAGGATGTTGAAGATGGTCCGGAAATTAAGATTTCGTCGGATATGAGCAATGTGCGCGAGGGAAGGGTGGTAGTGCGGAGCAAAGAGGAAGAGGAAGGGAGAATGGTCGAGAAAACCGTGGACTTCAGAGACGGGGAAGGCGAGTCGGCAGTCGAGGGAGAGCAGAAGATCGGCAGAGCCAGAGGTCGAAGTAGCGGCCTTGGACCCATGCTAGAAAAGAGGAGTAATTTTGAGTCAGCGCTTATCTCATAACATGTATGATGGTGGCTTTTCGGACGCACCTTGGCGACTCGTACACCAGCACCGGAAACGACGACAGCAGCCGTCGTAGACACATTATACGTATCCCACCCATCGCCACCAGTCCCAACAATGTCCACAAGTCCAGTGTACCCATCGCCTTCCTTGTCGGAATCCCGATAATCCCACATGCCATGAGCTAGATCTTTCGCTTGGGAGGCCGAAGCGAGGTTGTCGACGGAGATGGCATGCTGCCGGAGGACGGAAGCACAGGCAGCGACGATATCGGGAGAGGCGTCAAGACCGGAAAGAGTAAGAGCGGTAAGGAAAGCACCCGCCTGCCAGTGTATAGACATCAGTTTTCTCGGATGGTCATAATCAAGTAACAGAGACCTAGAGACGTACCTGGGCTTCGCTAGCACCTTGAACACAAAGATGTCTGAAGCACTCGGCACAGTCCTCTGAGGTGAACTCTTCCGGAGTCTGGACGAGCTTTTTGAGGATGACTTTGAACGTGTCTGGAGTATATTCAGTGGCGGACATGGTGGATTTTCGATGTTCGAGTGATGTATGCTCTGAACAAATGAAAACAAATCGATCGGCAACAACGAAGAAATCGAGTCCAGACGGCGCGCTCATTTGATTCCGTTCCATTGTTTACCTTCATTTGCCCACTTTAGCCTCCACAATGCCCCCCGCCGCATTTGAATCCCACGCAGTGCGCAATGTCACATATCTGCATACAGCATTATCAATTACAGGCATAGAAAAGAAATGAACCCAAATGCTCCACTAGAAAGAAAGAAATATTTTGCTATAGCATATAATAAACAACTCGTCTCGCTGACACACACCATTTTCTGTCGGCCTTCTTTTCAACTTATGCCCTCCTTGTCTTCTGTCGCTTCATTGCCGGTTCATTGCCTTGCAAAGACATTGTCTTCATCACCCTGTTCAGTATCCTCCCTTTCTACAACCTTCTTGCTAGCCATCATTTTCACATTCGGGTCCTTGCTTGCGATCCCTACTAATCTCTTTTCGTACGCTCGGTAGCCATCCCAACCCTTGTTGGTTGTCAGTTGCACCCCAGAAGAGTCGATTACATCTTCGAGATGAGCCTTGATCTTGAGAGCATCTCTACCTGTGACAGGCGCGAGAAGAGGGACGAGCACCTTGAAGAATGTGAGCACTGCCCACTTTTTCCTTGTTAGTCTGGATTTTTGCTCCTTGTTCCTTGCATTTCCTTCTTGTTTGACAATCGTTGAGACTTTGAGAGAAACAAAGTCAAGCGCTTCGAGGTGGAAATCGCAAACATCAGATGGATGCAATTGTCTTAGGATAGCGAATTGGGAACCATGGATGACGAACGCAGTTGCAATAACACGGGCAAGGGCCAGAGGAGCAGTTGGTTCGTCTTCCTCAGAGTCGAGGAAGATGTTGAACGATTGCTGCAAGGCGCTTCCCGCAACATGCTGCACCGCATCTGCCTCCCTATTGTAGATACCCTCATCTCGAAGTACATCAACGAGCTTCTTGACGATCGCATCGTACGTTGGACCAAAACGACTGTAATGGGCAAGAGGTTCCTTGGCATGTTCAACCTCGAGGACACCACATCGGATGGCACCGACAAAAACGGAAACGAGTTGGAAAAACTGGAAATCCTCGTGCATCTCATCAGGAGTGAGTTCGGGGGCTGCCGATTGAATCAGTATTTTCGCTAGATGCCTGGAAAATTAGTACGACTCACGCTGCTGACTCTCTTCCCGTCCTGCTGATCTAGTCTCCACGACGGAAGCATACCTCTCAATCACCGCTTGGAACGCCCCTCCCAGTCTATGCTGTACTTCTTCCGGCATCGTCACAGAACAAACGTCGCTCGCTGGAGCTCCTCCCCTACCCTCTGCACGTTTGGCGAACAATACGTACGTATTGATGAAAGAGATGAAGGCTTGACGTCGTACAGCACTGGCGGTATTGGTCGTTTCTCCGAGGAAAAGCTGGTTAAATGTCTGAAGGGCGGTATCGCGTCGGGTGGAAAGGAGATCAATCTTGGTGGCATCTTGCGCATCTTCCTTGGTGAACCGCTTGAAGAGCCAAGTGATGTGGAGGAAGATGATTTGAACAGCATAGTCTACCATCTATGAAGCATTAGCCACTCATCAAGCCGTCAGATATTTGACGCTTACAGTAGCTTCCTCCTTGTACCCCAATTTGCCCCTATCAGCAAACGCACAGATAATGTCCCAGCCGCTACTCTGCTGCCCTTCCTCATCCTCCATGACATCTACCAAATCCATACTTCTCTGCAGTAACGTTATCCTCAGCATGATTGCTTCCAGCTGGCTGATCTGCTCGTCCTCCAAAGTGACAAGCGCAACATCTTCAGAGCCAATCGCATCTCTTAGAGAAGCGAAGAGAGACTCGTGCAGCTCAGAAAGCTTGGTTTCATTGATGGATGAAAGGGACGAGTTGCCGACGAGATGGCTGATCGCAGAAATGGATGCTGTGAGGATGGTAGGGGAAGTGTATTTTAGGAACTGTTTGCTGATGTCATCCCAGAGGGACTCGTAGGCCTGTCATGTGTCAGATCATCCAAAGCGAAGAGAATCCTTAAGACTTACAGAGGACATGCGCATGTCGAGATAGAGACTGAGCTTCATGTGTCCGGGAACAGATAAAATCCCAGTCATTCGACCAACATCAGCCTGATGCTTGGCAAATAACCGAGGCAAAACCTTTATCAACGTTTTGGTCCTATCCGGCTCATCCTCTTCATTTTCTTCCCGCTTAATACAAGCCAAAAGCACCTGCAACATGAAAGTTTCCTCATCTTCACGGAGCAGCCACATATCTTCTTCGTTAGTCGAGTGATCCACCAAAAGATAGTCCACCAAGCTCTCCCAGTCTTTCCACAGCTCATGCTCAGCACCGATAGACTCGACGGCAGCAGTCGCCCTTGTCATCTGTGTATTGGGTAAAGACGGAATGAGTAGGCTTGGTTTGAGGGCAGAGGGTTGTCCAGAAGGGTCGTCGTCCAGGGATTTAGAGGTGTAGAGGAGAACTGCAGCGAGGGATTTCCAGTTGAGGTAGTTGGACATTTCGTCTTCGGTGATGTTTGCTGCACGCTTCTTTTTGTTCGCTCTCAGACCCGACCAGACTGCTTTGAGGCCTTCTTTCCTCTCTTCCCACAAACCAAGGATGAACGCCCCTGCAGCTTTTCGAATTCGAGGCTCCTGGTCGAAAACAAGCTTCGCCACCTTATCTCTTTCCTCGTCCTCCTCGTCTTGCAGAATACCCGTCTTGTCTATAAGTGTAATCACCTGCAAAGCCACTACCCTCACATTCAAATCCACATCCCTGGTGGCCATCTCAATCACCCTAGGCGCTAAACGCATCGTCAAGGTTCGAGCGTTACTGATAAAGGTTTCTCGGATGTAGAGGTTGGCAAGAGCCTTGACAGTCTCAAGTCGGGCATGAGCGTGGGTATCGTTACAGCCACGGGTGAAGTAGGAGAGATAAGAAGTCGAAACGTAGTACTCTGGGTGTTTTTTGGCCCACAGACCTAATTCACGCAGACAATCGGTTCGAATGTTGGGATCGGCATCGCGAACTCGGTGGACGAACATCCTAAATAGCGTCAGCCACTATCATCGCCCGCCCAGATGTAGAACTCACACATCAAAGATCTCCTGCATCAACTCTTCTAAAGTTTGCTTTCTTTCTTGCACTTCCTTGACCCTGTCCTCGGCAGCCTTCACTCTCTTCTGCGCTGCATTTGTAGCTCCAGCTTTTCTGACTTCTGCATCTCGCTGCCTTTGCTTAACGCTCAGGTCTTTGCTCACATCCGCAGCAACGTCACACAAAGCCGAGTTCATCCTGAGCGTCACGTATGTTGAGGTATGACGGATGGGTCGAAGAGTTGATGATGACATACACATCAGCCAGTTGAGGAGAAGTGGGATGAGCAGAGATGAGTGAGGAGTATTGTCGGCAGTGTGAAAGAGGATAGGTGTGAGAGCGAGCGATGAAATAAAGTGTGAAATGAACTCGTTCAAATTGGACTTGAAGGGCTTAAAATTCTTTGCTTTGGAAATTAAGGGATAAGTCGCCAACGCTACGCGAACGCTTTCATCCTGCACTCGCTCGATGACATCGGGGATACCATCGTCATCCGTTGCTTCAGCTTGCTCGATCTCGGTAGTCATACCGCAACATCGAATGAAGAAGACAACCAGTTCGTGAATGGATTTCTGCTCTGATATTTCATCACCAGCGGCTTGTTGGTAGGTCTCGATCCACTCATCAATCAGAGGTTGAAGGGCGATATCGGGTTGCTGGAGAGCATCTGCGACAGTCAGCATGATCGAAATGCACGATAGAATTCACCTACTAAATAAAGGCGAATCAGTCTTTTCTACGATTTCGCTCACGCCTTCAGCTGCAGGCTTTGTTTTTGTCTTTGGTCCGTCCTTCTTGGTAGTACCCGCAGAAGCTCGAGATTTTCGTGGTGCCGCCGGCTTCTTCTTCTTGGGAGTTGGTTCGTGATCAGACTCGTCTTCCGGGTCTGGTATCAAACCCTCCTGGTCGTCGTCCTCCCTGTCTTCAATGTGCTTTCTCTTGCCCCTCCCGTCTGAATTGGGTCAGCATGCCGAACGCCTTCTGTCGGCTCTACTCACTCTGCTGGCTAGCATCAAACTTATTAACCTGCTTCCTGACCCTTGCACCTCTGCGAGGCTCCTCTGGTTCTGGCGAAGACATGACTGGCCGCGGAATTCTGTGAGAAAGAAAGATGAGAACGATACAAGAAGCTCAGCACACGCTCGTTTTGTTCTTTGATGGTTGACGCGACTTGCCTAATTTACCGATATATGTTACGTAAATTACGCGTCGGGTACAAAAATAAATTATTATCGCAGAAGTGGTGAGTGTCACTCAGTCAGTGGTCGTCGTCAATCGTTCCGTTCGTTCAGCGCAGTCGTACGGAGTTTCAAAATTGCCCTTCCTTATCATTAGCTATATGTCATCAGTAGTTACTCCAAAAATACCCATTGAGGAGTCTCTCTTTAAAAATGTTGTCACCGCCAACAAGGATCTCCCCAAATCAGCCATCATCCGTCACCGACCTCGTCGTCGCTACACTTGCCCTCAACAAGTACACCCGGTCAAACTCCGTCTGTCACGCTCTTAACGGTACCGTCATCGGTCTCGGTACTGGCCAGCAGTCTGGTATCCACTGCACTCGTCTCCCTGGTGATGAGGCTGATGTCGGGTGACTTAGACACCAGTCTCGAGTTGCCCTTCAAGGAAGGTATCAATCAAGCGAGCCGACAACAAGGCCAATGTCATCGGCAGAATACCCAGCCATGCCCAATATTTCGCAGCTATTCCCATCAAACACCCATATCGGCATCCTTATCAGTGTCTTCGAGGGCCTACTTTGGCGACGAGCTGTCACTCATGAGGATAAACCGAATATTTTTGTAGACTCAATTCAACTATGAATGGCAGGCCAACAGGCATGTCTACACAGTATTTGTAACCTCCAGTCTTTAAGGCTTCAACTCCGTAAGTTCTACCCCACCCGTCCAATCTTCTTTATTCTCGAACAACGCCTTTGCCGAAAAAATAGGTAAACTAGCAGAACTACAGTCAAATCTAGACATTTCAGGCCTACTACAGGCGCCCAGCAGTCAGCAACCCAACGAATAGGCTTTTGGTCCTGATTTTTTGCTTGTCCGAATGAGGATGATTAATTGGCATTCGTATATCACTGTTTGTGTCGTGCCTTCGTACGCGTCGCGTTCATGGCAACGACTGACAGACGCGATGCCTCATTAGTACGGCACCTTGACTTTGCTTTATTCGTTACACAACCCAATAGACAATAGGAAACCGACCATCTTTACAACCACTGCAATCAGAGCCTCCCCTTACTCACAGCTCCAACAATCGCCAAATACCACCTGAAATAATGTCCTTCTCAACAGCGCTCTCTGTCAGTGCCATCACTCATCCTCAGGCGAATAATACAGACGATGAAGAGAAAGATGCGATACTCCGAAACGGTGTCTGAACCGCTTTTGAGAAGGGATTTCTTGAGAGAGTTGCCGTGGGAGGTGGCGTTGCATGTCTTGAGCTTTGTAAGTCGTCCGAGTCGTCTTTTTTCCCCACAGTTAGATGGGGTGAGCCTTTGTATGTTGTCGCTTATCGGGGATAACCTAAAAGGACTTTCCATTAAAGTTCCTCGTCCTTATCATGACTCAATCTTCCGAGGACAACAGCGAATTGCCGAGTACCTTGACACAAGAGGAGGGAATGGAATGGTGGATGTAATGGGAGTGAATCAAGCGGAATTCTTCTTGATCAACGATGTGTTAAACCAGATGGCACAAAATGTATCCACCAGTGAGATGATTCAGATCGAAAGGATGGCCGTCGCGCTGTATTACCTGAAGGGTGGTGTCAAGTTTGGGATGAGGCATACCGCAGAGTTTTGGCAGAGAAATATCTCAACAGTTTGGGCGTAAGTATCCCTTTCCTCCTATATCAATTTGCCACCTTGATCCTAAGATGTATTTTGCTTTACAGATGCGTTCACGATTTCGTCGATGCCCTTCTCTCTGCGCCCATTTACAGAAGATTCATTCATCGCCTGACATGTCATTATCCCAAACGCCCTTCTAGTATAGCACGTGATGAAAGATTTGAGTCATATTTCGATGATTCTCTGGGCGCAACGGATGGTTCACACATTACTGTCCGTATTTCCAACAGGACGTATATCGTTGTCGCAAGTGTGCGATCACTGTGAACCTGCTGGCTGTGTGCACGTTTGACATGCGGTTCAGCTTCCTGTATTCAGGATATGAAGGACCGGCAAATGATGCATGCGTATTCCATGAAGCGCGACGCCAGTCTTTTACTATACCCAAAGGCAGGTATTTCCTCGGTGACGCCGGGTATCCGTTGGACATGTCGTCTCTCACGCCCTACCGCGCTATCACAGTATAAGAATATAGTCATATTTATATATGGCAACACTGATGAAAACGGTTAAAAATCTATAATATCTGATTCAGACCGTCGGTTACTATAATATTATGGTGCGTTACCACCTAAAAGATTTTAGAGGGTCAGGTAACGAGTACGCTTTCAGTCTTCGAAACTAAACCCAAGCTGAGCTGAGTCATTGGCTGCGTATAGGCCATGCACTGCGAAGGAATTGTACAATCTCCGCCATTCTTCCCGTCGTAACGTCATTGAACGAATCTTCGGACGTGTTAAAGGCAAGTGGGGTTGCCTCACCTAACATCGTAAGTACGAGACCGACCCAACAATCTCGTATCATATTGGCAGCTTGCATCCTGTGGAACATACACCAGGAAGTAAAGCTCGGAAAAGAGGACTATGGTCAGGGGGCAGATGGCAAGCTTCCGCCTATCCCCGTCGAGGACCTTGTCCGGAACAACCCGCTGTCAAGGAATGATTCCGATGAACTCGTCAAGCGTGGCCGACGCGAGGCTGAAGACATGAGGCGCAAGATTGCCGAGGCCATGTGGGCAGACTTGATCAGGGGTTACGACAGTGGCGATCACAACAGTTACGCGTCAGACTCAGAATATGATTCTAGCAATAGCAATGAGTGAAGCGATCTGACAGTACGGGAGCAACGATTGGAAGTAACTGATTCATTAAATAATGCAAAAAAATTTGGTCCGATTTTCATTTGAGACTGATTAGATCCTATCCGCCGGGGAAAAATGGAGAGAAGATTGTTCAGAGGTTGATGTGGTAGTATGAGGAGGCAAGGTGTCAGGGGGCTATCTCTTCTGGCGATAGCCTTCAACAGGTTAGGGACAACAAATGATCCGAGGGCCTCTTCAAATAGACAGCCAGATCAATGCCGGAAGATGATAGCTTTAAGTAGACGAAGAATACTTGGAGAGGACAACAATAGTGGATCGACAAGTATCTAAAACTATGGAAAACTACTGTCTTATATATCTTTACACCTTAAGCTCTGCTGAGTCATCTTTCCCACACCAGCCAGCTCTACATCCTTTTGCATTGCCGAAACCCGGTGGCGAGGAAGGTGGTGGAGGGTTGTCGATCTCTCTATCTCTGTATATCTCTCGGGGGAAGGCCGCGGCCGAAAACGAAGGGGTATGCTCGGACGCGGACTGAAGTGGATGAGGAAGGGTTACTGTCATAATCGCGCTGACATGAAGAAGAGGAGGTTTTGAGTAAAAGTGGAGTTTAAGAGGTCGGGTGGCGATAGCCACGTGACACAAGGGCGAAGAGAAATGAGGGGGTCCGTGCGGATGGTGAGAGTAATAGGAGGTCGATTCGTCGCTTGATCGGACATAGGAGTGCGGTGGAGTGCTCAGCAAGGGATACGATGGAGTACCTGTGGTAGGCTGATAGGGATGCCTCTGTTGGGGCAAAGGACAGTACTTATCTACGAGCACTTGCAGCATGATGCTAGTCGTAGCCATGCCGCTGTACTTGGCTGCCACGTTAAGCGAGTTCCAATCAGACCTTGCGCTGATGTGAAGAGCACTGCACACTGGACAGGGGTGATCCTACCCTGCTCTACTTCCGTGTTCAAGAACTCAAAGACTGCCGAGGAATTCTCTTGGAGGATCCGATTGGCTGACTCAGCAGTAGTTTCCTTGCGCAATAATGCAGCAACAAGGTCTCGAACCTCGTCCTTGTCTGTCTTCTCCTCAGCCTGATTTTTCTGCTTCTTATCACGCGATGCCTTTCTGGCTTGAGTTGATGCAGGCCTTTTTTGGGGCAGAAGATGGAGTTTTACGAGCAGAAGTCGATGTTCCGTTACTTCCAGCAGACAATGAGGTAGAGAGAGACAGGATAGGGCCGGAAGTCTGCGCCCTTTCTTTACTCTTGGAATTGGAGCTTTGAGTTTCCGGGATATTATTGCTTTCCTAGGTAGAAAAGTCAGTTTACTCGGAGGGGACGACCATTTACTCACTTCCTCCGATTCAGACTGATTTGATTCCCAATGAAAACTGTTCCCATGACCCTCAATTTCCTCCTGGAAAGATTCGGCATTGTTCTCCAGAGTGGTCGAGCCTTCTCCTACCCCTTCTTCCTCTTCATCAAGCATATCTATCTGTGCCAATATATCCACTACTCCCTCCCCCATCGCACCTACACAGCCTTCGCGGATGTCTTTGTAGACAAACGGCTTGTATCGGAAAGCCTGCTGCTGACGTTTCAGCTACAAGATGAAGCATCAGCGATGACCGTCATTAAAAGTTTTAGTGGTAACGTATGCATACTGTCTTCCGAACACTATCGTCGGCAGTGGGGCACTGCGTCTCGAGATTCCAACCAAATCCTGACAAGTCCAAGAGAGTTTTGATGACCTTGTGAGTTTTTACCAATTGCCCGAATTTTCCTCTGCTTGCTTTAGCAGTTCGGGAAAAACCAGGGTATTTCTGCTCAAGTTTCTTGATCTCTTGTCCAGTGATTTTTCCCGACCATCTAATCAGTGGTGTCTGCTGCAAGGCAAAAAATGCGAAGTCGCTTGACTGGCAAGAGAACAATCGGCGAGTTTAAATGCGCTTAAGATGCAACCAATTGACAAACTGTCTACCAGTCTTTCACAGCATCTCCTCGTGACTCAGGCATTCAATAACGGCCTTTTTGTCTGCGGGGAGGTAGTAGTGGTAATAATATTCCTTTTAGTTCAGCTTTCGAACGACGATAGAATATAATGACAGAAATGATGATGGTGAGGATGGGATCGTCAACCATATGACGCATCGGTTGAAATCGCTTCATATATAATTTTCGTCTGGGGGGCACACTAATCCTGCTTGCCAACTCGCCAACTCCCTTCGGCCGATTTATCGCTTGTCCTTTTTTTTCCTTCTCTCCGCCAAGAAACAGGAACACTGCAAAGGATCCAAAACTCGTACAGGGTCCCGCTTCCAATTTTGCCAATTTTGGATTTTTTTTTAATTAATTATCCATTACGCCCCTCACACAACTACAGCTTTCGGCCTTATCTGATAGGGACGGGGAGGCAGATCTCAAAGATATTACGACGAGGAACGAGGTCTCAGACCACCCTTACAATATTTTCGGCTAGTTCGCTCGAAACCTCAGTCCACCCCGCATCTTCCCCTCATATTAAGTGTAAACCAAGAAAATGGATTAAGGGGCCGCACGTTCTGCTGCCTTCCCTACCTTCCAGATTTTTGCGGCTCTTTGAATGACAGATTCTGACGAGAGACGAATCATAAAAAATTATCTGGCTTGTTGTGGAGTGCAGAAATCATTAAAACTATTTAAAGGCTGCGGATCGTGATGTTAAGGGGTGCATTCCCTCGCTACCCACTCGTTTTCTCGTCTTGCCAACGTCTTAGTCCTTTTTGATCTTAGATAATTGGGACAAAAGAATACCGACTATGCCTGACCAGCTGTATCCGGAGTATGAGCTTCAAAGGGCCATTAGCAACACCAAGAATGCTGATGACTCCACTGCTTTTGGTGAGAAATCTCCGGGTGTGAGAAGGATCGAAATCATCGCAGCCAGCTTCACAACCTGGCATCGATGGGTTTTGTTCATCTCTGTGTTTTTTATGTCTTGTAAGTTAGTTAGTCGAGTGAGAATGTGGAGTTGATCCGTTTTTGTAGATAGCTATGGCCTGGATGGCTCTGTCCGATACACCTACCAGGCGGAGGCACTCTCAGAGCTCGGCACTTCCGCGCAAGTCTCCACTGTCACTGTTGTCCGTTCTATTGTCGCTGCTGCTGCCCAGCCTGCGTTCGCAAAAGTTAGTGACTACTTTGGCCGTGTCAGTATCTTGATCATCAGCGTAATCCTCTATGTGGTCGGTAAGTACTACAGTTACTCCAACAGTATCTCGCTATCATTATTAGTTAACTCAATATAACAGGGACTATTGTGACTGCAACCTCCACGAACCTCGCTGCCTTCTGTGGTGGTTCAGTCCTCTACCAATTTGGTTACACTGGTGTACAGCTGCTCGTCGAAGTCTTGATCGCAGACGTTACTTCCCTTCGTTCCAGATTGCTCTTCAGCTATATCCCTGCTACCCCGTTCCTTATCAACGCATGGATCAGTGGTAATGTGGCTTCCGCTGTCTTGACACACAGCACCTGGGGATGGGGTATCGGTTCGTCTTTCTTCTCTTTTAGCTGAGATACTATGATGCTAATGTATTGTTGATGGAACAGGTATGTGGGCCATCATTTTCCCCGTCACGGTCATCCCCCTCCTGTTTTCCCTTATCCAAGCCGAATGGAGAGCCCACCGGAAGGGTCTCCTCCGAGAAATCCCCTCTCCGCTCCGTACTTTCGGTGACCGACACATGTGGGCCGATATCTTCTGGCAAATCGACCTCGTCGGTCTCCTCCTCCTTGCCGCCGTCCTTGCCCTCATCCTGCTCCCCTTCACCCTCGCTGGCGGTGTCGCGAGTATCTGGAGGACAGCGAGGGTCATCGCCCCTTTGGTGGTTGGGTTTGTGGTTGCTTTGCCGCTGTTTGTGTTTTGGGAATTGAAGGTCGCTAGGCACCCGATGTTGCCATTTAGGATCTTGAAGGATAGGCAGGTACTGGCGTCGCTGTTTATTGCCATGCTTTTGAACACTGCTTGGTACACGCAGGGCGATTATCTGTACTACACCTTGCTCGTTGCATTTGACCGGTAAGCCTCTTTCGCCCTTCTGCTCCAATTGATTCGCCCTTGACTAACGAGTGACTATTTCCCCATCACTGCAGAGACATCATCTCTGCTACTCGAGTACAAAATATCTACTCCTTCACTTCCGTCGTCATCGGTGTCTGCTTGGGTCTCATTATCCGTAAAGTGCGCCGACTGAAATGGTTCATCGTCGCCGGTACTCTCCTCTTTGTCCTCGCTTTTGGTCTTCTCATCCGATACCGTGGAGGTTACTCTATTTCCGACTTTGCCGGTCTTGTCGCTGCTGAAGTGGTCCTCGGTATTGCCGGTAAGTATTACAGCCAGTAATCCAGTATCTCCTCTCAAAGGATAATCAATTATTGGAGCGCTAATCAAATGAAAACGTCACTAGGTGGTCTCTTCCCTTACCCAACCCAGGTTATGATCCAGTCTGCCGTCCAGCACGAGCGCACAGCCGTCGTGACATCTCTCTATCTTGCTTCTTACTCTGTCGGTTCAGCCCTCGGTAACACCATTGCTGCCGCCATCTGGACCAACACCATGCCTAGCCACTTGTATAACGACTTCATCCGTGCCGGTCTCTCCACCACAGACGCGTCTACCCTTCAAGCGCTTGCTTATGCTAGTCCTCTCCAGTTTATCATAGATTATCCGCCTGGTACGCCCGAGAGGGAGGCGGTGGGCAGTGCGTATAGAGAGGTGCAGAGGTATTTGACGATCACCGGTATCTGTATTTCGACTGTGATTGTGTTCATGGCTCTTAGTTTGAGGAACCCGAGGCTTGGTGATGAGCAGAGTTTGCCAGATGCCGAGAAGCTCGAGAAGGTGCCCAGTGAGATGTCGGGAGCTACTGAAGAAACTACGGAGACAAAGCAAAAGAACTAAAGAGGCGCTGGATTCGGTGTTCTTAATATTATATTATAATGTTCGAAGTGAATCTCGATGTACAATAGCTGCTGAGATCTTTGAAGCAGGCCAACAATTTGTGGATTTTCGGTGCGCTGTTATATGAGGTCAATATTCTGTACCAAGCAAGACAATAAGCATCCGTTCCTTTAGCGTCCTTTTGCCGTATCAAAGATATGAAATGGGCGGCAATCCTGGTACTAATAAATATCATAGTTCAATCCATTCCAAATAATACAAATCATACACAGAAGCCTGCTACTAGCCGATCTCCAGCAGTTTCCTCCATTTGACCGGCTCCGGCTCCCACTGCTACCTCCTTCCAAAATCCACCTTCTTCCGCCCTTCGCCACCCGAGTTAAATATAGTTGCTTTGCTTAGAAAAACGTCCCATAACTTTGTAAAAAGCAGGTTCTCGAAAACAGATTCCAAGATGCCGAGTGCAACAATATTATAGTATTGCCTTGTGGTTTACTCGGAGATGGCGTACTGTTCGAGGTCGCCAAAGGTGTTCTCCGAAGCATAGAGTACGTAAAGGAAACCTGAAAGACGAGTCAGTTGGAGTTCGCCGACAGACTGATGATTGCGCATACCATCTTCGTCCCTGCAAGCAGATATGTCAGCAACTTTGCTTCAAAGGCGCATCACTGCATTAGAAACTTACTTGTGCTCATCATAAATTGAACTCATAAGCGCCGCTGTTGGAGGAAGGATATCGTCAACGAAGATGAAAATGGCCTTTTCAGGCGCGAGCTTGATTCGTTTCCTGCAAAACAAAATCAGCATCACCGCAAGCTATTTAAGGATCCCCACTCACCTGATGACATAGACAAATTGCCCAACAGTAAGATCCTAATGAGTAACATCGTTAATACTGCCACCTGTTACAAGCTTTGATGTGACTCACGGCCGGTACGAGATATTTTTTCTTATCAATCGTTGGGATATCACTCTTCTCAGCCTTCTCACAGATCACCTATACAGCACGTATGCTCATATTAACCAATGCACGACCAATCGTCAAAGTTGCCATCCAAGCTGCCGAACCAGTGGCAACTCGAGGATAGCTGATAAGAACATTAGACTCACGGGAATCCTGTCCTGATACTTTTGCCTGATCCTCTCCGCTTCAGCCTTTCGCTTGTCTATTCACATGAAACGGACAGTCATCAGCACTAAGACACTCCCAATACGCGGAACATTACCCGACCTGCGAAGACGCAGCGACAAGCAGAAAGCTGACTCACCAAAGGGGTGTTCATCCTTAAACTTGCTTCGGACCATGGTTGCTATTGAAGTGGGTGGGATGTGATAGTTGCGCGTTCTGTGGAGACGATTGAGCGTTGGACGGGATGGAATATGAGATGTGAGATA
Organism: Cryptococcus deneoformans B-3501A; assembly: GCF_000149385.1. Lineage (NCBI taxonomy): Eukaryota > Fungi > Basidiomycota > Tremellomycetes > Tremellales > Cryptococcaceae > Cryptococcus > Cryptococcus deneoformans. The sequence continues at coordinate 2,182,973 of NC_009177.1, forward strand.
GCGAGGCGGAACGAAGACGATGAGCTTCGGCTGTGCTGCGGGTAATAAAGGAACGTACTGTTGTTGATGTGGTTGTTGCTGTTGCTGGTGGTGAAGTCAGCACGCCTTTGCCATCCACGGAGTATCATGGAACTCACGCCGAGTAAATAAGGAGTAGTTAGACAGCAGTAATAGTAAAAGGAGTTGAAGGAGAGTAATCAGCACAGACATCCAACCACATCGCGGGCGAGTTGTTATGATGCCATCCTCCGCCGGCCACTCGGTGGCAAACAGCAGCGAGCCTATCGCCAGGGAATCTCGGTAATTGTTATTGCCTTTTGAGGCACGCTGTGAACCCGCCTATTTCCGCCGCCTAATCACTTCCGCATAGTCCGACAACATAGCTGACATCATCACTTCACGTCGTCCGTGGGTCTCTTTGTTTTTGTGATTTTCACCACTTCACTTGCACGTCCACCACGTACAACAACGAGCGCAGGGAGGAAGCTTTAGCGACCCGGCCTGGTTGACTCCTCCAGCCTAAATGTCGACCAGGACGAAAGCAGCCAAACCTCGGAGTGCGGGCGGCCGAGTTCGCTCATCTCCTGTAGCTATCCTCGATACTCAAGACTCGTCCTCGTCTGCCTCTTTCGGAAAGGGTATGCGCCGGTCTTCAAGAATTAGGTCTAAAAAATCTATAATGGATTCACAATCCTCCTACGAGTCAATATCCATGTTCGACGCATCTCTGGTACAATCAGCTGCTCAAATTCCTTCACAACCTGTGGCCGGTCCATCGCGACTACCTGTTCTTCACATCCCCTCAACAGTAATGGAAGAGTCAGAAGTTGAGACGCATCAAACGAATGTGTCCATTGGATCCCTTCCCGATCCGTCACACTATACTATTACCCTCGCCGTTCCGCCATCAGTCTCAGATAAGCTGTCAGAGAACGACAGACGTGATTGGTATGTCAAGGGAGAAGAGATGATCGTGGACGCTAAGCGAGGGAAAGAGAAAGAAGGGATATTGGATAGACGATGGGGTATGTTTGGAAAAGGGAAAGGGAAGCAAAGGGCTGACGACGGGGTGGTATGGTACGGCGCTGGGATGAGGTTTCCTTGCCTTTGTAAGTTGCGCCTTTATATCAAGTACCGATTGACTAAGCCCATTTCTAGGCTCCTTCCCATCCCTCAAGTCATTCGCGTTGGCAAATTCCCCTCCTCTGAACTCGTACCTTACCCCTCTTGAACCTCATCCCAAACCCAACCAAGTCCCACGAGTTGGTGCCAATTTACCCAATTGGTCGAAGAAGGAAAACTTTAGAGACACTGATCCAAGCTTGGAAGAGATGGATGAATTTGAGACGGACTGGAAGAATGTACCACCGGCACCTCTTCCTCCACCGCCTCCTGTGGAGATATCGAGGAACGACGTGACGGATGAATGGGAAAGACTGCCTGTCCAACCTGCGCGGTCGCCTCAGCTGGAAGCAGGCCCTTCTCGACAGCCTACGACAACAAAAAAAGCATCAGAATCACTGTTACAGCCACAAATCATATCTCCAATACTAAATACCGACGCCTCGGAGATCTCGAAACAATATAAAAGATGGTGGCGCAAAGAAGTTCATTCTGACCCATCATACGGTCTCATGTTCTCTATTCTGCCAACTGTATGTTCAACGTGCTCTCTTTCATCATGATGTAAAACTTACGGACTTGGTCCAGCCGCATTCCCAACCTCCACCTCGCAAAGCACCTCAACGACGCTCTTCGAGCGAGAGGCTAGTATACCCTTACAAACTACCCCGAGCATACTATACCTTTCCCGACTCTCATCCATATCACCCCGATATCTCCTACTATTGCTTCAAAAGACCTATGGCGAGAGTATATTGGGTGATACCGATTCATGGGCCAGTGTTGATACCAGGCGTAAACCATCCTATTGATCTCGCCGTACAGAACGGAAGTGAGGAGGTGGGAGATACACGGCTAAAAGGTTTGATACCTTCTTCTGCTACCTTTGCTCCTTCTTCTTCATCGCCTTCCGCCCCAGTTCAACCCATTCCTTCCTCATCATCCATCCCTTTTTCTCCTTCCGTCTCAGAAACACATCTACAGCCACAACCTTCAGCAGCGACAATCCACTGGACCCCTCCCAAACTTTCATGGTTTTTGCAAAAATGGGTCCGCGAATCATGGGCTGACGATCCCAGAGGTTGGTTCGGCTCTCTTTCATGGACCCTGGCTGGTCCAAGCGTATCGAATTGGATATCCTTGCCAGAGACCCCACGCGAATTAGGTTCGCACGTCTGTGTTCGCTCGTCGACGGCCAAAGACGGAGAGACAAGTAAATGTGAAAGGAAAGCAGTGAAACCCCAAATGGGCGACCATCTCCGCATGTATTGTGACGCGGAACGTGCACTGGAATTGCGTCTTTTTATCTCGAAAGCTTGGGTTCCTACACGAGACTTTTCGGGACAGGATAGAAAGCTATCAGAGGAAGAGGAGGCAGGGTTGGACAAGGAGAGGATAATGGGGAAAGTGAGGCTTTGTTTGGTCGGGGATAGGGGGGAAGCGTTGGTTGTTGCTTGATGAGGAACTTGAACCCTGTTGTTTGATCAGACATATTATGTATACCATCCTGTCCTGTAACATACACTGCACTGTTGAATGCAAGCTGGCATTATCCAAGATGTAATTGTAAAAATAAGTAGCCAGGCCTGCTCACTGTGAGGCGTCTTCATAACCGAATGAATGAAGGTCGTAGCCAAGTCGATTTCGGGGTACAAGGTTTATAGTTAATAAGCAGCTGGGTTATGAGGATTTGTAATAGCCTTTTCAAACAAAAACCATAGACGACAAATTAACAATGGTTAGTTGACTATCCAAGAGCGACTTCAGAAAGCCTTCAAAGTCTCAGAAGCACGATAGCCATCAGTCAGATCTATGATCACATAAAGTACATACCACATACATATAACAATGCTGAGAACTCATTTATAAGATACACCAAACCCGCATATTCGAATCAATGATTTGATGCAATAAGAAAACGCAATGCAATACCCCGCTTCGCTTGCCGACCATTGTCCTTAACACTCGATAAACGGTCTCATGATCCTTACCACACACCCGATACCAGCAGGTGACTGTGATTACCTGTCAAAGGGATCACATGTGATTGAAATACCCGTACGCCTGGGTAGGTTGGGCCATGCCGGTACCCATGCCCATACCCATATTCATGGGCGAAGTGGCCATCTGACCGTTGTACTGCATCGGGTACTGCCCAAATTGTTGCACTTGGGTAAACTGTGGGGATAGCTGTTGTTGGAAAGAGGGGGAAGTAGCAAACTGCTGAGTCTGCTGGAACGAGGGTGAGGCCATAGGCACAGTCGATTGATGATAGGTTGGTTGTGGTGACATGTGTTGCCTCAATGAAGGTTGCGAGGAAAAGGACATTTGTTGCGCGAATCCTGGAGACTGGAACGGGCTTGCCATTTGAGGGGAGGCAGAAAAGTTACTGCCGTTCATCATCATACCGTTTGAAGGGGATGTGGAAAAGGTGCTACCCCAGCTTTGGGGTTGAGCGGAGAGGAATTGGGATTGGCCATGAGAGAAGGATGGAGACACACCAGTGGTAGGAGTGGACATGTTGACTTGAAGAGGGAGTGACGAGTTGGCGCTATTTGACATGTCGATGAGGTTGGCTTCTGGCACCTTTTGCTGAGTACTCGTGCTTTCGCTACCGTTCACTGCAGTATTCCACACAGGTCCTACTGAAGAGATACCCTGATTCGAAGGTGATCTCACTGGTCGTCCTCTAGGGGGGTTCTTCCCAAACACTGGTTGAGCAGAGGCACTAGGAGGTAAAGGCGGGAGATCCCTTTCTTTCTTGATGTTCACAGCAATAACATCGTTCAGTTCTGGGTTGCGGTTATTCTCCTTGCCTAAATGCAGCCCTGTAGAACCCCCAGGCAGCCTTCCGTCCCTCTCCCTCGCCCTGTTTAAGCTTGTAGGCTCGACTTGACCGTTAGGGCGGGCAGCAGCTCCACCGCGGAATGCACCTTGCTCGTACTTCCTTCGAATGTATTTTTCAATCTCGGAATCACGCTCATCGTAGCCATAGGATGGCGGTGGGGGATGCAAGGCCTCGTTTGGGTTGTATATTGCATTGGAAGCTTTATTGCCCATGCTTCTGATGGTGGCGATCTGGTCACGAGTCCAGGTGTCAAGTGTCACCGACTTGCTGTGGGGCTGTGAGCGGGGTAAAGTTGAATAAGATGTTGAGACTTACACACGACTCTTGTGAGTCCCCAACTTGCGGTGTACGGAAGCACAACCAACGCAGAGAAAGATGCCGAGATTGACACTTGCCCACCTTGGAGCGGGAGCGTGGCAGTCGGCGCAGGTGTCTAATGCGAGTCAGCAAAGTCGAGAGACGTGTGTATGCACATACCATTTCCCGGGAGCTTCAGCAGCTCTTCCAGCATGCGCTCATTTCGTTGTTCCATTTCGCTGCGGACGGGTTGAAAGGAGTTGGCGAATGAAACGAGCGAAAGGAAACACGACAAACGGAGACAAGAAATGATTATATTTATCGTACGTTATTTGGTTGGCAGAGACGCGCGGGCCGAGCGCGACTAACCGACTGGGTCCAGAGCTTGGAATTTTTCGCGCTGCTTGTTAACGTTATCATTTTATTTTTCGTTCGGTATGCTATGCAAAGCCTATCGTATCCGCCGACGTGAATTATTTTTCGTCTACGTTCATCTATTCTTATCAACAAACAAACAGATTTTCATCGACTGACTGATGGACACCGAGGACGTGTGTGCGTTGGCATTCTGTCCTTCCGTTCCTCCGGATGTAATTGTTTCGGCGCACGGCCTTTGTTGCCACACAAAGATGACGAATACTCTGGGATGATCTTGAACCGCTCGGAATCTGGAATTGAAAGGGCATCGTTAAGGTCGCAGGCTTGTAATCCAGCTTGATGGAAGAGGTGGTGAAGGAAAGTCCTACTTTACTGATCATATGCTTAAGTGCGTGAGGGACATTAGCCATGAGCTTCTCGAATACGTCTCAGCAAAATAAAGTGGCAGGGTAAGCTGATGTTCTTATCGATAATGACCTAAAGGATGGTGTAATGCTGAGCCAAACAGGACATCTCGCTGACTATTGTCTGAAAACGTTGCGCAAAGCGGATATGCTGCAGAAATCACAAGTAGTGTATGTTCAAGCAGAGAAGAATCTGTTGGCTTCGGCCTCTTTGCTCGCACTTCCCTCTCTTCCTGGTCTACCTGCCGCACCTCCACAGATTGTATAGCTTTACTACGCTTTTCAGGACACAGACCACCTCTACCTCGCACTTGAATCCATGGTTGGTGGCGACCTGCTAAATTTGTTGATGGAAAGCGATACATTTGATGAGGAAATGACCAGATTTTACGTGGCGGAGATGGTGCTGGCGCTGGAAGAAATACATAAGCTGGGTTACGTCCACCACAGTATCAAGCCTGACAATTTCTTGTTTGATAAAGAAGGCATATCAAGATTAGTGATTTTGGGCTTTCTACAGATTTACATTGGACACACGATACGAGGTATTACGAGCCGCAGCGCCTTGCGTTATTGAAGAAGCATGGTGTAGATTTGGAATATCCGAGGGTGGAAGCGAAGAGGATGGATAGGAAGGACGTGATGAGGTTCTCGGGGAAGAAGTGGATAGGAAAAGGCCAAGAGGTGCTGGAGTTGAGAGAGAGGAATAGGAGAAAATTGGTGTATAGTCGGTGAGTGAGTCACCAGTTTCTATCTCCTCGCCGAATTGCACTGAATCAACGGTTAATACAAACTCGTACATGGGTATGTGATGAATCCACGACGGCGGGAATAGCGAAGATCCAGGCTGAGGAATAATCACATGGAGCACACTTCTTGGAGATACGCAAGAGGTGGGTTAATCGCATAAGTCCTAGAGACATTAGTCGACTGGACTGGAAAATTAGTTTGACCTTCCAAAGGATGGATGTTTAAATCTCCGCATCTTGAAGAATCTCATTACGGCCACGATTACATGACCGAAGAATTGTCTCATATGCAAAACGCCACTGAAAACACCATTACAACCCCGGTGACTGATGACCAACTATAGGGGACTGTGTAAGGCGAGGGCCACGTCGGTGTAGTGTTACGTGCCAACTCCTGTACCATCCGAGGACAATTGTAAATGCCTGTACCACCTAGTGTACCCCAATGTTGCAATGACTTGACGAATTTGATGAATACTTAGTATACACGCTGCACTGTTGTTTACTCGATTTCCGTGCAAAAACAGGTCCTGTTGCCTTAAAATAGAGTCAATACAATCTGCAAAGCACCATTCACGAAGTATGAAATACATCCATCCCAATCTGGTCTCGATTTGCTTAACCGGACTTGCCGACGGGCTGTTGGTTCCTATAGTCATTCATGGTCAGCCCCATCCTTCAGTCATCGATCATAAAGATATAGATTGAAGGGAGAAGATCAGATAGGAGCGAAAGACTATTTAGAAAATTGCGTCGTTCATGGGTAATCAGAGTGAACTATGCTTGATTTCGATATCATCCGGAGGACAGAGCGGGTTGAGATAGGTGATACAGGTTTTCAAGGAAAAGAAAAACCAAAGAAAAGGAAACTGTACTCACATCCTTCGCTTGCCACCAGGAGCGACAGTAACGTTGACGAATCGTCGGGTGTATTGCAATCGCTTCTCTGCATGGTAGGCGCACCGTCAGCGCCTGTTTTCCATCGATTTGTCGCCGCCCAATTTCCATCGACGTAACCCTCAGCAACTTCATCCATCGTCCCCCTTTTTTCACCTGCTCCTCTTCCTGCACTCCGTGTGCTGTCCCATGTGGCCATCAAATCTGGAAAGCATACTCACGAGCTCGGCCCTTGGGGACCTTCTTCTTCTCTTGGGGCTCAACCTTGGGGGTCTATTTTCTCTGTCAGCATTTACGCCTTCTAAAGCAGTAAAAAGCAGCTGCACTCACCTGAGACTTGACTTTACCTGCACGAGCGAGGGAACCGTGAACCTTACCCATTTTGTTACGTTTGTTGGATAGAGAGAAGAGGAAGGTGGATTCTTGACGGATGAAGGAATCGAACGGCGCGAGGGCGAGGTCTCGAGATTTTGGTGCGGTGTTTCGGAGTTTTGTCTGGGACTCATGTGGCGGAAGAAATTGGAGCCCCACGGCTAATCCTCGACTTCCAGTGAAAGGAGGTGCTCGATGCATGCAGCTATACATATACAGCGTTCTGCATAAGAGACATAGGAACGCCTACGGATACGGACACCGCATTTATGAGCCCCGAGCCCCCCGCCAAGAGGATGAAGGAGACCAAAAGGGTAGAGATGGCCTTCCTTGGTCCAAGGGGCACTTACGGCGAGCAGGTGCGTCCAGCTCAACAAGGCGTGTCCAGGTGTAAGGCTTATAGACGTAGGCAGCGAGGGCATTTGCGACTAGCTATAGCGATCCTATAGACCTTGTGCCATGTACCACCATCACCGGTATGCTATACTATAAGGCATAGGCTGGAGAGTGCCGAGCTAATCAGCCACAGACGTGTACAACCATTCTGCGCCTCTCATCGTACTTCCTCTAGAGAATACTCTCCAAGGATGTGTCTTAGAAACCCTCGATTGTCTCCTCTCAGTACTTAAACCTTCGAAGCCCGAAGATCCGAAACCTCTTGAGCGGAAAATTGTAGCCGACTTTGTGCTCCCCATACGGCATTGCCTTGTCGTCAGAAAGGGTACAAAGATGGAACAAATCAAATGGGTCAGGAGCCATGAACAAGCTTTGGGACAGTCCTCCTCCTTTCTAGCCGAGAGATTACCAGGTGTCAAGCTGGAGAAGTGGTCTTCAACTGCTGGAGCGGCAGTGTCTTTGCTTCAAAATACAGGCAATGCGGATGACAAGGGCGCTGCGATATGTTCGAAAGCTGTTTTGGATCTGTATCCTGATCATCTCGAGGTGCTACACGAAGGTACACAATATGGCAATGGTGAGCCTCTCAATAATTACTTTCAACCACGAGCTGCAGCAAATCTGACTTGGCGTAATAGAAAACTACACTCGTTTCATCCTTCTCACAGTGCCGGCCCCTACCATCGTCCCAAAGTCGGACAAACAGCTTTCTTCTGCCGATAGAACATCCTTCATTGCCGTACCCAACCCATCATTAGGCGCCATACTTCTCTCTCTCCATCCATCTTCATCCGCAAGCTCATCAGTAAGCGTGACAGCTATACATACCCGACCCGCAGTAGAGGGCATGGCACATAAAGATGAAAAGTTCCCTAGGTGGTGTCTCTTGGAGGTCGTTAATGAGCCGACCAAAGAGATGGAAGATGCGGTATCGCTTGGGTCTTTGAGGGAGAGTTTGGGACCGGAAATTTTGTGCAAGTGAAGATAATTTTGGGTTCTATGGTAGACGATTTGCATAAGCAATCAGTAACGATGTAAATGATATCTCAAATTGTACGAAAAACCAAGGTATTACCACATAAGTCCTCGGTTGATTCTTCAATTCGTTGGTATTGGGCAACATTGGATAGTCACGACTGATTGATATGCTCGATCTAACCCAACGCCAACAACTGGCTTTGAGACGTGCAGTCTACGGGCGAACACAGCTTCCTTGCTTCGAAAGCCCAACCATATATACAGGCAGTTTCCAGGCGGTGTATTCCTCGAAAGTGACGGATATCCGAACCTGTGTCGTGCCTTATCTTGCTTACAATGTGATCCTGATGGGCTGGCCGGCAAGATTTAGTTTCGAATGACCTAAAAGTTCGGAAGTTCGACGGACCGTCGCCTTTATATCCTGAACAGAATGTCTGTGAAAATCAATGATCGGTGGGACAAGACGTTAGCAATAAGCTTAGAAGTTGATTTGCCGCTGGAGAAGGCATCCGTCCATCAGCTTGCTACACTTCCCTCAACATGATTCCAGCACGTTCTCCTCCACCTTAACACGTTCACTTGCCACAACACATCACACCAACCACAAACGCAGTGAACACGCAAAACAGGTAAGATCCGAGGTCATGCCGAAATGATACATCCGTCCTCATGGCACCCCCCTATCCGCTAGTACTCCATCTACTTCCTAGCAGCGGCCTTGTCCTTGAGCATTCGCTTGACAATGGTAGCCTCCTCAATCAAGAAAGCTCGGGTAATTCTGTGGGAGGTAAAGGATATATTGTATTGTTTCGGACCAAGTGATGAAGCAGATTTGCGGGAAGTATTGGGGAACGCAGTATTCGTCAGTTAGACCCATGAATGGATGACGATGGCAACATACCGCTGCTTAACGCAGGGAGCGCAGCAAGAACCACCGTAAGCCCTGTTGACGGTCTTTTGACGCTTGGAAAGGGTAGCGTCTGCAATTCCCTTGTCAGCACCTTGCGCTCGTCCCGTTGTCAAATTTGGTGATATAATGGTACTAACATTGACGGGGTCGGAGGACGGGGATCTAGAACGGTTATCAGTATGGGGATGATAGGGAAGATGTAAATGATGATACGTACACCAGGGAGAGCAAGACCACAGTCACCGCACTTGGGGGCAGACTAGGGTAATGACACCATCAGCATTTCCCCTCTTCAATATCTTCATTGTCCCCTTCAATCTCCCCAGCTCCAAGCATTCTTCCATATCATCTCTTCGCCCTATCCATCCTTCTTGCGTTGTCGAAATTTTGGACCGGTAATAAACTTACAGCAATCTTCTTCAAGTGGTGAACGACCAACTTGCCTCCGGGAGTCTTGACGACCCTCCTCCTGTTGGAGGTGGTGTTGTAAGGCTGTCGCTTGCGGAGAGTGACTCGCTGGGCCATTTTTGGTCGGTGGTTGGGGATGTAAAGACTTGAGGGATGGAAGAGCGGTAGTTTTGCTGTTCGTCGTTGAGGTTTTGCGCGAGGGCGAGCAGGGTTGGAGAGAGGGCGAGGTGATATCTCCGAAAGGCCGAAAGTGAGGGAGAGGATAGGAATGTGGCGCGGATTGCCCAAGCCTTCTTCTTCGGAGCTTGGTCTGAAATGCTTAACGCCGATGAAATCGGTCGGATACGTGCCTGGCTTGTGCCATTACTCGCGATTCGATACTTGCACTGCATGTTGTTGCTCGCTGCATCTGAGCATCTGATGGTGTTGCCATCGGTAAATGGTGGCTGGTAGGTCTTTGTCTGAGTCACTACCGATCCCGCATGCATTTATTCATATGTACAGTTGAGCTGGACAAGTGTGACACGGATCAACGAGTGACTCTCAAACGTGGGGGCTTACATCTCGTAACTCAACAGTTACTTGCTCTGGAGCAGATCAAGAATTCGACGATCGATGACAATGCGAAATGATAAGCAAGGTGGTTCGTTAAAAACTTGTTTATTGAAGGACGCTGCCCCTTGCAGTTTGAGCTGTCCTATTCAGTACATCTCACAAAAGTCTCTGCCTATGAGGATGCTCTCGCAGGTTTTTCAAGGCTACAGTCCAGCAATCAAATCTAAAGAATTCTCCTCGTCAAAATCAGACCAGACTTCCCGAATTAGAGGGAGTGAATGAGCTGGGTAATCCACATGTTAATGTCGGAAGGTTAGATCTGTGGACGAACGAATCATACAAGCTTTATAGACAAGGCATAATTAACAGTTATCTTATGTCCGCCTGTGAGAAGTTCTTATATAACTGTATTTAGATCAACACCATGTGGTTTACATCACTGATGAACGGGACACACAGGAGGCGATCGACGGATTCGCTGGTTCCGGTTCCGATACTAAATTATCATGATTTCAACAACGATGGATGCTTCATTACAAAAAAATGATGACGTTTACGTTTACAGATGGCGGTGATTAGAAACTCATTTGTCAGCGTAAGATTTTGCTCCATCCTACTGCAGCTTCATAATTGTTTCTTTTTCCCTTGCAGAGTGAGGTTTGGTTTTCTAGCCTAGCTGCTCTATTCCCATCTCCTCTACCGTTCCAGCACATTTGTAAAATATGTCCGTCCACGAGGAAGACCAGCTGCAAGACCCTCAACTCCAGGAGGATGATGTTGTAGAAATTGTCGAGGATGACGGAGATATTCCAATGGACGAGGACGATGATGACAACGATAAGTACGATGCTGAGATCATCATCGGTGGTCCTGGTCCCGGAGAGGAAGACTTGATGATGAATGAGGAGGAAGGTGAAGGAGAGCAGAGAGCAGACAACAGTTGGGGTGTGAACGGTAAGTGCTGCTTAGCGGATTGGAAATGTTGAACCGGACGGTTAATGTTTGCTGCAGCTCTTCATAACCAGCAACAATCTATCTTTACAATCTCCTTACACCCCGCTTTCCCTAACCCTCCCCTCGCCATCTCTGGCGGTGAAGATGACGCAGGATTCATCTTCTGTCCCATTCCTACCGATTCTGAGACGTCCGCGTCCTCATCATCCTTCAATGCTGACTCTTTCCCTCCCACAAAGTTGATCGGCCACACCGACTCCGTGATTGCGGCTGGATGGAGTTTTGACGGTGAGATGGTCGCTACCGGTGGTATGGACGGAAAGGTTATCGTTTGGCAGAGGGTTAAGCCTCAAGCATCAACGGGTGAGGCGTCTGTGGATGAATGGAAGAATTGGAGTATGATCCAAGAGCTGGAAACTGGTACCGAGATAACTGTGAGTGGCATTCGTCCAGACGAGAGCAGTGATCTGACTTGTATCAGTGGTTACAATGGCACCCCAAAGGTAACGTCATTGCTGCTGGTTGTGAGGACGCGACAGTCTGGTTATGGAACCGTATGTACCTCGGCAAGTCCCAATTTCACGCACTAATGCCTTTCAGTGCCCTCTGGCAACACCCTTAATGTTCTTTCTTCTCACACTATGACCTCCACCGCCGGTCTCTTCCCTCCTCCAAACGGCCGTCAACTCCTCACCGCCTCTCTCGACTCTTCTCTCATCCTCTGGGACCCCCGAGATCCCAACCCCATATGGAAATCCTCCATCTTCATGCCTGCCAATTCTCCCGAACTCGATCCCGCCGAGCACGGTATCACAGCACTCGCTGTTTCTCCCAACGGCCAAATTGCCGCTGTGGGTGGTAGCAGTGGAAAGGTCAAGCTTATCAGCATGACAAAGGGTGATGTGCTAGCCACAAAGTTAGTGGGTCACGCCGAGGGAGAGAGTGTGGAAGCGCTTCTGTTTGTGGACCTTTTGAATGGTGCTGCTGGAGGAAATAAGGGTGTGGTTTTGGTCAGCGCGGGAACAGATGGAAAAGCGTTTGTCTGGGATGCCGCTACTGGACGAGTACGAGCAGAGCTTCAACACGACGTACGTTTATCCCCTTTTCTCTCTATCATGTTCTTATCCAGTGTCTAATGTCACGTCTGTAGGAACCTATAACCACCCTTGCCGGGCATCCCCATCCCCAACTTCACCTCGTCACCACCGCCTCCGCCGACTCTACTCTCAAGACATGGGACATCCGAACTGGGGCGCTCATTGCAACCCACACCGGTCACATGGGTGTCGTCAACGGTGTTGCTATCGCACCTGCAGGAGAAGGCAAGGTGGCCGTCAGTGCCGGTGATGAGGGTGTTAGCTTGATCTGGAAGGTTTAGAGGAGCATTAGAGTGTTTATAGGCAGTGTTGTCATGCATTATATATTGGGCTTATTAAACCATGTTGAGAGGTTACAACAAACCAGGTAACAGCCATCATAATGTATTCTTGCATGATCTTTCACATTGTGTAGATTCTATGTGAAACACCATCTAAGAGAATGGCTTAAGGCGAATGAGACCATTATGACGCCCGCATACCATCCTGAGCCCAAGCATCCGCAACCGTCCAATGATTGAACAATGATTCTCGGTCTCTTGCAGTTTGCGCGGCGTATAAAGCATCGTGGCGAAGACGAAGAAGGTCATGCCTTTGTATATTCTATCCGCAGCGTCAGCGTGGAGAAGATAAAAGGGCCAGGAAGCAAATGGACAATGGAGACGTACAACACGATCGCATAACTGGCGAAAGATGGAGTCTCGGATGTCGAATAATACCAGAGGCGAATCAAACTATGAGACCAGTTAACGTTGTCATATACATTGTCTCGGATGAGTGAAACCTACTTCGACAACTCGCCCACCGTCCAATACAAGTATCCGGTCGTAATACGCCAAAGTATGGAGTCGGTGAGCAACTGAGATTAACTGAATCCGTTGTCAACTTGCATGCAATCTAATATACAGAAGAATGCCATAAAAACTCACTGTGGTACCTTTCAAATGGTTTTGGATGATTCTCTGGATCAAGGCGTCAGTTTCACCATCGACAGACGAAGTGGCTTCGTCTAGTAAGAGGATCTTTGTATCTCGAGCCAAAGCTCTCATCAATGCCACTACACCTCATATAAGCTCCTTCACCGCCCCCAAGAAATACTTCCAGCGACTTACACATTTGTTTTTCGCCCCCACTGAAGTTACTTCCCCCATCGCTGACGGGGGCATCTAATTTGAATTTTTCTCGAAGACGTTGTGAAGATGGCATGATAGGATCTGAGTGGATGAGGGAGAGAAGTGAGTTCAAATGAGCATCGGTGTTCTGTCCTTTTGGATCCATGTTCTCGCTGGAATGATGATCAGCCAGGCTTCAACAGACGAAGTAGTCACTTACCGGACAGTACTTTCAAATAAAAAAGCTTCCTGAGGGATCAGTCCAACTCCATTTCTAAGCGTGTCTATCCCAATATTTTTGATATCCACCCCGTCGATTTCCACCTGACCTCTTATCTCTTCATCACCAACGGCTCGCATAATCGCCCCCACAAGGCTGCTCTTTCCTGCTCCAGTCCTCCCTATCACGCCGACCTTTTCTCCCGGACTCACAGAGAAGCTCAGTCTCTTGAGAATCCAGGGCGTGTCAGGAGAGTACCGGAGAGATAAGTCTTTAAACTTGACAGAACCACGATTAGGCCAGATCTTTGGGTCGGAGGGGAGGATGGCAGGGGGTTCAGTGGGAAGGGAGGTGTAGTGGATTATTCGTTCGGCATTGTTCTAAGATTTCATCAGCATTACCGCACCGAACAATGATACAACAGTTACCATTTCCATCTCAACTTGAGCATAAAGAGAGACAAGGTTTGAGAACAAAGCGGCAGCTGACAGTGCATAGGAGAAGACAACACCGAAAGATGAGGCATTGACTGTGTCACGAAAAACAACACCGAAAATGGCGATTAGCTACAAAGTCTGATCAGCAGTACTAGGCTAGAGTAAAAGCAGAGTGGTGCACACCAGGATGAGAAGGTTTGATGACAGATCAAGTCGGACACCTAGCCACCTGTATTAATTCGTCAGTCGACATTGTTGAGTGTATTTGGCTGACGGACCTTTGGATTACAAGCTGTAAGGAAATTTAGTCATTACCATGTGATAGATCAGATCATAAAAAACTCACAGTGAGAATATACGCTCGCTAAGTTACCCCAAAAGAGGTTAATACTACCCTGGATGGTTGATCGAATGTACTCACTCCCTCAGCATTGATAGCATCTTGCATTCTTCTCTCAAAAGCGGACTGCTTACCGAAGACGCGTATGACAGCAGAGCCCGCCAACTACAGCTTTCGATCAATTGGCTGTATTGACATTATGAAAATGGAACAAACCTGTTCTCCGAAAGAGCTATAGATGCGAGATCTCGTAATGGAGTCAATACGCTTGATTTCGCGGGAAGTCTGTCGGTAGTAGGAGCCGGCAATATACTAACGATCCAGTCAGTGTGATCATACCAAGCAAAAAAGTACTTACATAGAAGACCGTTAGTGGGATAAATGCCAAACCCAGCCAAGGATATGAGTAAAGGATGAGACCAAAGGTTCCAATAGCCGAAAGACCGTTGCTAAAGCACGCGTATGGTAAGATATCATGTACAGATCATTTGCGGTAAGTCTTACACGAGTAGGGTCTCCCATGAGAATGCCATCCTATCATCAAGCATCTCAATATCTTGGGTTCCATTAGCTTGAAAAGCTCCCGTTTTCAGAACATACAAGCGCCCCTACCTTTTGACAATCTATTGATGATTCGTCCGCTCTGAAGTTTTGTCAATGACTAAACTGACCTTTAGATGAAAACCTACGGGAGTCTGGTCATGCCATTTCATTGGTGCTCTCATGACGTGCTCCCATGCTCGTGCAAAGAGAGCGTAAGAAGAGCCAAGGCCAGCGAGAAACATAGTATAGGATGCACCAAACTGATTTGCTTGTCAGCAAGGCGTTTGAGTTTGGAAGAAACGTGGCTAACCGTAAAAAGACCAATCCCTACACCAAGACCGGCATACACTGCCATATATTCTCCCTGAGTAAGACTCCAGCTATCGGCAGACCAAAAACCGAGCAATAAGTTATTCCCCACTGTTGCCACCTGTGTCAATATGAGCATGGATGCAAAGAGAAGCGACCACATCGGGTTTCCCATGGCCGACAAGTACGTTGCGTAGATGGACCACGGAATGGGTCCAGTTTGGCGATCCTCTTCCATAGGATCTTGGGAAGTTTTCTTCTCATATTCTTCAGATTCCTTGGGGGCTGAGGTTGGTGGTTTGAATGAAGGGGTTGTAGGAAGTGGTGTCGGTGTATGAGCTCGAGGTTGTGTTTCAGCTGAGCCGACTTCATCGAAGAGGCTCCTGAACGGTCCTTGCTGCTTTTTCAAGTCATCATACCTTCCCATCTGTGCCACCCTCCCTATCCCATGGCTATTACTTTCCATAACGGCAACCCAATCAGCCCTTGGTAAAATAGCCATGTGATGAGTCACGAGAATTCTGGTTCGGCTCGCGAGAGGACCAGAAACAATACAGTTCTCAAATATGTGGTGGGCGACGTGAGCGTCAACTGCTGAGAGAGGATCATCAAGGAGTACTATAGAGGACTGGGCATAAGCTGCACGGGCGAGAGAGAGACGTTGACGCTGGCCACCTGAGAGAAGAAGACCTTTCTCTCCTACATTGGTGCTTGGTTTTACTTAGCCGAAGGGCTGTGGTAGAAACAACGTGTCACTCACAGATCACCATCAGACATGGCTTGGATATCAGTCCTCAGAGCGCAAGCATCGATCACAGCGTTCAGCCTGGCGAAGTCAATCTCTTCCCGTCTGGCAGAGAAAGTGATGTTATCTCTGACTGAACCTGAATGAATCCAAGCTTGTTGAGGGACTGGGCTCAGGTCAGCAACAACCATCCAGATAAAAAGCATAAAGGCTCACCGTAGCTCACTGACCCTCCAAAGACAGAGTGGCCGTCCATTTGCCTCATTTCGTTGATTAATCCAGAGAGCAAAGCCGACTTTCCCGATCCGACTCGACCGACAATGCAGACTAAAGCACCTGCTTTGTCTGTTAGCTCCAGATCAGCCCTTGTCTGGATCCATAGTCACCCTTAGGTATTCTCAGATCAATGTCTGCCAGTCTGAACGGCTTCTCCTCGATCTTAGCGTTCTTCTCCTCACCTTCAGTAGTCCCATTCTTGTTTTTCCTTTCCTTCACCTTTTGAAACTCAAAGTCTCCCTTTACGTCTACCGCCCACCTAGCATCTTCCTGTACATTGACCCCTTCTGGCATCTCCTCTGCTCTCAGCAGCGTACCTATCCTCCCTATACCCACGAGAGCGTCGGAGATCGCGGTAAAGCACATAGGCAAGAAGGCAATGGGCGTTTTGAGGACGTTGAAGTACTGCAGGCCTGAGAATATAGTCGCTGGTGTGAGAGAACGACCTGTGAGTCCGTATGTGATAAACGTTACTAATCAATAAAAAAAAGGTATGAGCTCCGCTTTGAGGAATGAAGAAATCGTATAAGGGGAACAACGTACAAACAGCAGCAAGGGTGGGTATAAATGCCATCGTTGCGTTCATACTCGCTCTATTGAATCCATTCTTCTTGAGAAACACCAATTCCTTCTTCCTCAGCTCAGTCACCTTGCTGGAAAAGAATGACACATAAGCGAAAAGTTTGACTGCTCGGATGGAAGTGATAGTCTCTGATAGCAGACGAACGCGCGCATCGACATAGGTCAGTTGGGACTGACGGGTACGAACCATGACAGCGAACATGAAAGCTTGAAGGGGGCCTGCAAGGGCCATTACCTATGTTTCGGTAGTTGAGACAGTCTCATAATTTCTTATGAATGGTTGGAAGATGACTTACGGCTAGTCCGACTAAAGCTGAATATCCGAGAGTCCAGATGAGCAATCCCAAGCCAACCACGATCTGCACAGGCTGTACTACAAGATCAAGAGTCATAGGTGCCGAGAAGTCGAGAAAGGAAGCGTCGGCTGAGACCATGGTCGTCATTTTACCTGAGGTCATCTCTACTTTTGCTGTTGTCGAGAGTTTCCTATCGGCTCGTTAATACGTGCTACAACCAAGAAGCCGTGGTGATCTCACAGTGACTTGCTACCGATTAAGTCAATCAACGCGGCGCGCATCATGAGTCCAATCACACTTCCTCTCTGTAAAGCCTGATAGGAGAATAAACTTGAAGCTTGGATCATTGCGAAAAGGGCAAAGGCCAAGCCAAGGCTGTAACCTATGGATTTAGGTGGAGAATTGTTAGTGGGGTCATTGTGGTATGTGTGGGCGGTGGTGATTTGGTTGATGAGCTGTTGGGTGACGAGGGGGTAGGTCACCTGAAGAGCAGCTAGCATGAAGGTAAGTATCTGTACCTGTTTACCGGGCGGCATGAGCGAGACATACCAGCGCAACTCTTCATAATGATTGCGATCCACCATTTCAGCCACACGGTGGAATACATGGCCCTAATCAGACTCATGTCATATAATTTACCGTTTTCTATTGTTACTTGCCCTTTCAAGATCTTATTGGCTTTCTTCTTCCCATATTGTTTAACGAGACCTTTATTTTCTAGACCGCTCAGATTTCCCTCCTCCTTTTGACGTAACGATGGAATGGGGAGGGTATCTTCATCCGTAATGGTCTCGACGTGCGCCGTGTCATGGTTCATAGCAAAAACATCCATACCAACCATGGAAAACATGCTCTCCCTAGCTTGTTTCATATACGCTCGCGATGTTGACGTTGTGAGCCTGTCATTCAATCTCCCGTGTCGGGTAGCGGGATGTATACCAGCTCCGAGCGAGGAAGAAGTGGGTATGTGAGAGGTACGGCTGTTTACAGGAGGGTGAGACGGTGAAAGACGTTTGGATGGAGGGGTACGACTGAGGAAGTTGGCTCGAAGTTGGTCTGAGACCTTTTGAAATAGTCAGTTGCCCTCATACGAAAGACGGAATGGGTACTTACCGTCTTGCATTCCAGGTCAGTTGTCAAGTCCCATAAATCTGCGAGTCATTAGCTTACAATTCAGCGAAGCTATGATTTACTTGCCATCAGCCTCGAGAGGTCTTGAATACCCTGCCTTAATAATAGGAGTCACCCAGTGAAATAGTATCTTTGATAGGCAATTGGCATTCTGTTCCGGAAGAGGCCTGTCTTTGAATATAGCAGATGGTGCAGGTACCGGCTTGTAGAATGGGATCATCTCGGTTTATCGTGGGACCACCAGTCTGGCGAGAGTCTGCTATCAGATAACGAAAACGTCCCGGACTCTTCTTGTCAATTTTGATTCTTTAAGCATCTTAACCATTCTGTCTCAGAAGAATAGGACAAAGGATTCAGCATCCTTCCTCTGCTCCCAGTATTAAGATGCTTCGGCCGATAAGATAAGTGAATTCGAGGTTCCTTTTAGGCAAAAGAGGGGTTAGATGACTGGTCAATCGTCATGATTAAGGAGGGGGTACATTGATGGCCACATCGATCCTTCTGCACAACTCATCAGCCGAATTCATCCTTATTGGGGTGCCATGGAACCTACCATCCTTTCCAAAGCTCCTCCAAATGATATATTTTGACTCAGAACAGGGCCTGCCTTCTGGCATCATTATTGTCCATAATAAAGGTGTGTTATGGGTATATTACTGTACATGAGGCTTTTGCGACTATGTGTAGCTACCCGGATTATTCAGCTTGATCTCTGGACCGTCTACAGCATGCTAATAAAGATGTAATACGACAAAGAACACGAGAACAGAAACTCAGCAAGACAAAGGAAAGTAATAAACGCTGTAACTATTGCAAGTCCCCCGCGACTCAACAACATGCCGCTGCGATTCGCTCGGGTACTCGTACCTTGCTCAGCGACGGACCTCGATCAGTCCCATGCTTATATCATATCTTCTCTTTCCATTTCACATACCCATAGTCTATTGCTAACCAGAACGCTTACCCGATACACAGCATTGCCCTTTGGTCAAAGCCTCTCGTCCAAGGAGTACCTTCAGTCAAAGACCCGCCTTCCGAACACTTGCGACCAACAAAGAACAATTGAGCCACTCAACTCGCACGACCATCTTCATTTGCCCTATCCTAATTTTTGTCTGCCTGAACTAGCTCGCAATGGTAAGTCCAATGCGTCTGTAATACATCTGCAAAGTCTTCGCTTGGAAACAGTGGCTGGAGCTTGAGATCGATGCTGAATTATGTCGTAGTCCACAGCTGCCAAGCGACGTCTGATTCGAGACTTTAAGCGTCTCACTTCTGATGCCCCCATCGGTATCTCCGGCAGTCCCAATCCTGACAATATCATGGTATGGAACGCCGTCATCTTTGGACCTCGTGAGTTCCATTTTCGCCGAAGCATCGTTACTCTTGCTTCTTGCCGAGTCAAAGTAAGCTTGTGACTAACCTTCCATTGCTCTGGGCAGCCGAGACACCATTTGAAGACGGCTCTTTTCGACTTACTCTCACATTCACCGATGCTTATCCTAACAAGCCCCCTACTGTTCGCTTTATCTCCAAAATGTTCCACCCCAATATCTATGCCAACGGCGAGCTTTGTTTGGATATCTTGCAGAATAGATGGAGTCCGACGTACGATGTGGCGGCAATCTTGACAAGTGTGCAAAGTCTGCTGAATGACCCCAACCCGGCTAGGTGAGCATAACATTGTATATATAGAACTGCGCCAACTTGCATTTAGTCCTGCGAACGTCGACGCTGCTCAACTCTTCAAGGAGAATCTTAAGGAATACGAACGGCGCGTCAAGGTACGTTTGCTAATTTGCTTTCATAGATAGATTGTTATCGAAACTAACAATGGATTTAGAAAACCGTTGAGCTTTCCTGGGTGGACAACGCAGATGAGATCGAAGCCGAAGTGGTTGAAGCGGACGAAGGGAGCTCATCATAAGGGCTCTGTAATCTTGTTTCATCGATGTCCGCTAATCATCAAGGGGAAGTCCTAGCGCGGTATACTAGATTTCGAGATGGTAGAAACAAGTGGTGATGGTAGAGAAGAGAGAAAGAAGAGGAAGGATCGATCAACGACTTAGGCGATTTGGCTTTGTGCAACAAACCTGCTCAAGCAAACAATGAGGGAGACGCGGACGAAGACACGATACGGGTAGCTTATCTAATCCACAGAGAAGGCAGAATCTTGTATTTCCTAGTTTTTCCATCAATACGCCATACAACATTATCCAGCCCCGATAGCGATCCCTTTACAGGCTGTTCCATGCATATCCCGTCTTTCGGTCTTTTGAGTACCTCGCTTGTTCATGTGTCGGATGCGACATCCAAGGAACCCCGACCGAAGCGACGGTCTGCACAGGCTACCTTCTTTGACTGTATAAGCATAAAGCATAAGCGTACATAAATTCATCTCTAATTCCCAGCCAGTCCATTTTCGCCCATTTGTTCATATTCATCACCGGAATAGCGCGCACGTTGCGATAGCCAGGAAAAAAGGGCCTAGCGGCAACACACTTTCAACAACGACGTACACCATCGATTCATCGTCATTATGATTCTTGCGACCACCAGGAGTCCATATATGACTTTACAGTGACCTCTATCACCCCATCAAAAATATGTCGATACTCATGTCGTAAAAAAAGTATGTCGTAGCTCCCTTTCCATCGTGAGGTATCCTTTTGGATCGGCAGCATCTGGTCTGGAGTATCATACAACACATTACTGAGTTCGAATTCAAAAGTTTGATCATTATGCGAAGCTCGGCATTCACCTTTTTTCATTGGTTTTGGTAGCCGCAGGGAGCTGGGATTCATCTTGAGATTGACGCTTTCCTGACTTTTTCGCTCAGTTTAGATGCAGCCGCAATGTATGAGTTGAGATGATTGGGAGTCAGTACCGCGAAGATGAGAACAGCAACGACCCAAACATTTTGCACGGGTCTTCTGCGCATGGCTTGGATCATTTTTTTTTGATCTCTTCCCCTGCAGACCCGATAACTCATTTTATGACTGAGCGGGGGGACTTACGATCTGACGAAGTGCACGTAAAAACGGTCGACCATATGCCATGCCGAAACCTCTTGAAGCAGTGTCGGAGGGGACTTCCGGTGCTGAGACCAGTCGGTGTATGGGACAGCTAGATGTGACCCGCGAATGGAGGACTACGAACACTTTAGCTGAGCCACTGTCTTTTTGGTCTCTAAAATACGTACATGGCCATGGAGGGATACCACTCGATCGCTACTAAACTGGAAGTATCCATAAATTCCGATTTGAATTGTTGACCTTCATCAGTAACCAATCATTATGATTTGGTGCGGAGTCACCGTCAACCAGTTGCCCTAAATTTTACATACCATTAGACGCGGATCAAGCAATAGCTTCGATGACCAAAATACTGCTGAAAAAAGGTCGGGATGCAAATGCCGGCGGTCAATGATGATTAACGAAGAAAAAGGGGGGCATAGGCATCATGCCTTGTTTGGTTGTTTCATTGTTGGTGCAGCAAGCTATTATTCAGAAACAGCAAGTTGTGCAGTGACAGATTAGAAGAGAAAGAAGTTGAGGGTATATATGCAAAAATACCTATATCGAGCTGAGTGTAAAAGCATAACCAACCAAACAAACAAACAAAAAACAAAAAAATATATCCCATCCCGGGATCGAACCGGGGACCTTTCGCGATCACCAGATCGGGTGACCTGTCTTTTAATGTGAAGCGAACACTCTAACCAACTGAGCCAATGAGATAGCTCGTTGAAAGTAAGAGGTCTGCATGCATCATATCATATGAACAAGATTCTGTTGCTTTGAAAGATCCGGAAACTCGACTGGTTGGTTTCGTCATCTTTCCACTATGGTTTGAGCAGGCTTCTAACATTGCTACTTTTCCTTTACCATCCATATTTCTTCACGAAAGTACCGCACCAATGCGGCGCATAAAAGGTAGCGAAGTAGAAGAGGCGGAAATCCTGCAAGCAACGATTTGGCGACTCCAATCAATTCAAGGACTTAGAGGACAGTATAACGACCGGAAACCGACGTATCCGGGTATGGTTGGCTACTAACTGGTGGAGAATCGCAACCGGAATGTCATACATCATGCTTTCCGAAGGCCACTACTTCTGTTGGTCACATCGGTGATTAGAAGACAAGCAAGACTTCGACTCCTCATTGATGATTTTTTCGAACGGGCGACATCCCTATCTGCCATCATGTGTGACCAACATCCATATCGTCAAACAACTTTCAGACAATATCTTAGCCCATGGTCCTATTTACGGGTGGTGGGTGTTTGCTCTCGAGCGTATCAACGGCCGAATCAAAAACATTAAGATGAGCGGTCGAAACATGTTTCAGGGGCAGGTGGTCGAACTGCGTTCTCTTCTCCGCCAACGTTTCGCCCTTCAACGTCTAAACACCTTGGCCACTTCTGAGTTAGAGCCGGCAGAAAAGCAGTTGGGGGAGCAGCTGATCGAGGGTTATCGGAAAGGTGGAATCGACTTGGGAATGGACAACGACGTCAGTCGTCCCACTCAAGAGGTGTTTCGTCGTTTTTTGAATGACTACCTATCTCGTGTTTCTGGGCGGTCACCTGCTGCTCCGGTTTTAGGGTCTGTCATTCACCATTTCGAATTTCATCGCGAGATTGCTGTACATGGGTACCGATTTCGGCCATTAGGTCCTACATTCCAATAGGAATAATCGACCAACGGTGTGTCGAAACTCCCTCATCTTCTTCAACAGAAGAACGCGCTGTCTTTCCTCGAATGTCGTCTTCCGCTATGTCGTTTTTGC